>NW_019154122.1:13064811-13259263 GCF_002288905.1 Enhydra lutris kenyoni
ACCCAGGCGCCCCGGGAGTTTGTTTTGTTTTGTTTTGTTTCCTTAGGAGTGTTGGATTTTGTCAAATGCTTTTTCTCCTTTTTTTTTTTTTTTTTTTAAGATTTATTTATTTGAGGGACTTCTGGGTGGCTCAGCATGTGCCTTTGGCTCATGTCATGATCCCAGGGTCCTGGAATCAAGTTCTACATCAATCTCCATACTCAGCAGGGAGCCTGTTTCTCACTCTTTCTGCCGCTTCCCCTGCTTGTGCTCTCTCTCTCTCTGACAAATAATATTAGAGAGAGCGTGAGCATGGTGGGGGAGGGACAGAAGGAGGGAGAGGGAGAGACTCTCAAGCAGCCTCCCTGCTGAGTGCAGAGCGCCATTGCCCCATCGCTCCGTTGCCCCGTAGCCCATGGTGGGACTTGCTCTCACGACTCTGAAATCAGGACCCAGAGGTCATGACCAGAGCCAAAACCAAGAGTTGATTGCCCAACCACCCGCATCAGCCAGGTACCCTGTTTTTTCTCCGTCTTCTGATATGATCGTGTAGCTTTTCTTCCTTTACCTATTGGTGTGATGGGTTACATTAATTGATTTTTGTATGTTGATCGAGCCTTACATACTTAGGATAAATCTGACTTGACATGCTGTATAATTCTTTTTATGCCTTATTGATGTAGATTGATGTAGATTTGTGAATGTTTTCTTGAGGATTTTTCCTTAAGAGATATCAGTCTATAGTTTTCATGTAGTATCTTTGCTTGGTTTTGGTATTAGTGTAATGCTGGCCTCATAGAATGAATTAGGAAGTATTCCTTCTGCTTCTGTCTTCTGGAAGGGATTATGGAGTACTGATATAAATTTTTTCTTTACTGTTTGGTAGAATGTATTAGCGAACCCATATGGGCCTAGTACTTTCTATTTTGGAAGGTTATTCATTATTGATTGAGTTTCTTTAGTAGATGTGATATCCCCTCTTTCATTTGTGATATTAGTAATTTGTGTTTTCTCACTTTCTCTCTTTCTCTCTCTTTTGTTATCTTGGTTAGAAACTTATCAGTCTTTATGAAGAACCAATTTTGGTTTTGTTGGTTTTTTGGTTTTTTTTTTTGTTTTTTTGGGGGGGGTCTTTGTTCAATTTTCTTGATTTCTGCTCTTTCACTATTTTCTTCTGCTTACTTTGGATTTAATTTGCTCTTCTTTTTTTTAGTTTCCTAGGATGGAAGCTTAGAGTATTGATTTTAGATCTTCTTTTCTAAAATATGCATTCCATGCTGTTAATTTCCCTCAAAGTACTGCTTTAGCTTTATTCCCCACATTTCAATGAGCTGTATTTTCACTTTCATTAGTTCAGAATATTTTTAGATTTTCCTTGAGATTTCTTCTCTGATCTCCATGTTTTTTAGAAGTATAATGTTTAATCTCCAACTATTTGGGGCTTTCCCAGCTATCTTTATATTACTGATACTTATTTAATCACATTATGGTTTGGGAATAAATGATGTATGATTTTTATCCTTTTAAATCTGTTAAGGTGTGTTTTATGGGCCAGAATGTGGTATATCTTGGTGAATGTTCCAGGTAAGCTTAAGAAGAATGTGTAATCTGCTGTTGTTGGATTAAGTAGTTTATAGATATTAATTATACCCAGTTGATTGGTGCTTTTTAAAAGAGGGGGGGAAAGCATGAGAAAGGCAAACCAAGAAACAAACTCTTTTTTTTTTTTTTTAAGATTTTATTTATTTATTTGACAGAGAGACAGTGAGAGAGAACATGAGAGAAGAGAAGGTCAGAGGGAGAAGCAGACTCCCCATGGAGCAGGGAGCCCGATGTGGGACTTGATCCCAGGACTCTGGGATCATGACCTGAGCTGAAGGCAGTCGCCTAACCAACTGAGCCACCCGGGCACCCTGATTGGTGCTTTTTAGTTCAACTGCGTCCTTACTGATTTTCCCAGGACCCTGGAATCATGGCCTGAGTGGAAGGCAGACGCTTAACCAGCTGAGCCACCCAGGTGTCCCCTGACAATCTTGTCTTTTAATTGGTGGATTTATACCTTTGAAGTTTACAGTGATTATTGATTTGGCTGGTTTAATATCTATTGTCTTAACTACAGTTTTCTTTTTGTTGTCTTGCTCTTTGCTCCTCTCTATGTCTTCCATTATCAAGTACGTTGTTGCTGTTGTTATTTTGAAAAACTATATGTTAGATCAGTTAAGAGTAAGAAAAATAAAAGTTTTTATTTTACCTTATTCATACACCATTGCCCTTCCTTTATTTATGTATGTCTGAGGTTCTGTGTTGTTTTTTTTTAAAGATTTTATTTTATTTATTTGGCAGAGAGACAGCGAGAGAGGGAACACAAGCAGGGGGAGAGGGAGAGGGAGAAGCAGGCTTCCTGCCCAGCAGGGAGCCCGATGCTGCGCTCGACACCAGGGTCCTGAGTTCATGACCTGAGCCAAAAGCAGACGCTTAATGACTGACCCACCCAGGCTCCCCGTTTTGTATTTTTTTAAGGTTTATTTATTTATTAGAGAGTACACATGGATGTGTGCAAGGGGGGTTAAGGGGCAAAGGGAGAGAGAGAATCTCAAGCAGGCTCCGCGCTGAGCAAGGAGCCCAACGTGGGATCAGTCTCGTATCCCTGAGGTGACAACCTGAGCCAAAACCAAGAGTCAGATGTTTCACCAACTGAGCCACCCAGGTGGCCCTTGTTTTGTTTTTATATTTATTCTGGCTGGTGTTCTCTGAGCGTCTGCGGTTTGGTGTCTTTGGGGGAAATTCTGCCATCACTTCAAATATAGCTTCCATTCCGCCCTTTCTTCTCCTTCAGGTGTTTCTGTTACGCACATGTTGCACCTTCTGTGGTTGTCCTGCAGTTCTTGGAGATTCTCTTCTTTTGTTTGTTCGGTTGTTCAGTCTTTTTTCTCTTTGCTTTTCAGTTTGGGAACTTGTGTTGTCATATCCTCAAGCTCAAAGGACGTTTTCTTGGCTGTGTCCAGTCCAGAGACCTTCAAGGCCGTTCTTCGTTTCTGTGACACTGGTCTTGATCTCTAGCACTTCTTTTTTATTCTTGTGTAGGATTTCCAACTCTCTCCTTACATTACCCATCTGTTCTTGCTTGTCATCTGCTTTTCCCATTAAAGCTCTTAGCACATTCATCTAAGTTTTAAAAACTGGTCTCACAATTCCCACACTCCTGCCATATGTGAGCGCTTCTGATGCTCGTTCACTCTCTTCACACTGTGTTGTCGTTTCTCGTGTCTTGTGGCTTTCTACTGGAAAGCGGACATGATGTGCTGGAACTGCAGGAACAGGCCTCCAGTGAGGCCGTGGGCAGGGGTGTGTCCGGCGCTTCCTAGTGCTGGGATTAAGTCAGCCTTGAGTCACCTGTGCTCCGGGACTGTGAACGACGGGGGCACCTTTCAGTCATCCCTCTCCCCCCTGAGCTGGGGCTGGATGGCCAGGGTGGGCTGAGCTGGGGATTTCCTTTCCTCAGGTGGGTTAGGCTCTGATCAAGTAGTTCCTCCCACGGGCAGGCCCCGGTAAAGAGGAGCAGAAGACGACAAACAGGTGTATTTCATAGGGTTTACTCTCCTTTCCCTCTGCCGGAAGCACTGAGGGATTTTCTCTGATACTCCCTGTGAGGAGCTTGTAGGGCTCCCAGAGAGAAAACTCACGAAGTGCGGGGCTCCTGGAGTTTTTAGCTGTCAGCCTTGTCCGCCCGGAGCCCCCGGCTGCTCGTCGGTTTCAGTCCGGGCTCTCTCACTGGGGCTCTGGTTCCTGCTGCGGGCTCCGCTCAGATGAATTGTTCATTCTTTCTCTGTATTCCTGTCCCTACAGTTTAGGGGGGCAGTGATCTGTCCTGTGACCTCACTTCTCTGATGGCATTAGAAGAGTTGTTCGTATTTCAGTTTGTTCAACTTTTTACTTGTTGTTAGGACAACGTGGTGACTTCTGCACTCCTTCCATGCTGGACCAGAAACCACAAGTTCTCAATATAACTTTTTTTTTTTTTTTAAGATTTGTTTGTTTATTTGAGAGGGAGAGAGAGCGAGCATGAGCAGGGGAAGGGGGAGAGGGAGATGCAGGCCTCATTGAGCAGGGAGCCCGATGTGGGGCTCTATCTCAGGACTCCGGGATCGTGACCTGAGCCGAAGACGGATGTTTTACTGACTGAGCCCCCCAGGCGCCCCATCAATATAACATTTTAAACGTAATTCAGTGGCATTTAGTATAGTCACAGTGTTGTGTAACCGCCACCTCTAATTCCAAAATCCCAAAACATTTTCATCACCCCAAGTCACTTCCCTTCCCTTCTCCCCTGAGTCCTTGTTAACCACTAATCTGCTCTCTGGCTCTGGATTTAGTTGTTCTGGACGTTTCATGTAAATAGAACTACACAATATGCGACCTTGTATGTGTGACTTCTGTCACTTAGCCTAACGCTTCCGAGGCTTACTCGCAGTGGTGTTAGGACTCCGTTCCCTCTTAATGGCTGAACAATACCCCACTGCATTTGCCATATCCGTTGATCTGTTGATGGACATTTTGGCTTGTTTCTACCATTAGCTGTTGAGAATAGTGCAGCTGTATTAGGGTGTGAGTATTTGTTTGGGTACCGGGATGGTTTTTTGGGTACATACTGAGGAGTAGAATCATTGGCTCACGCTGTGATTCCTTGTCTGATTTTTGAGGAACCAGCAAACATGCATGAACTATTTTGCATTCCTACCTGCAGGGGTGTTACTATCCCCCACCCCGACATGTCTCAGCTTTTTACGTTTCACAGTAAAGCAGTCCCTGTTCCTTCAACCGTTCTTCATATCACTTACAACTTTATTTCCGAACTCTCTGCCAGCCGGCCTCGTTTCTTTCTCTGTGACGGCTCCAGGGTGCCCCACAGTGTAGGGTACCTCGGTACCTCCGAGGGGGCGGAGGGTTTTGTGGAGCTCTGCTCGCGGGAGCAGAGTTGGAGCGCTGTGGGGCTGGAGCACCCTGGCTTTGCTTTTCTCCCTTCTTGTCACTCAGCTTTATTTAACCAAGTCCTTCCACCGTGCCGGTGTCGAACCACGAACCACCGTTCTCATCTTCTAACTCGGTGCTTTGTTTTCGTGGAGATCTTTGCATTTCGTCTTGCTGTGTGTGACCCACCACCCCATTCTGTCAAGTGACTTTCGATCCTGACTCCACATTCCACCCGTTCATTCTCAAATTTGGTGTAGTGGCTGGAGACAGCCACCTAAGTATGAACTTTGAAAGGCTGTGAGAGACTGTTCTAGGTTTCCCAGGGTTTATTATTCAGTGACCTTTGGGGGGGGGTCATTAAACCCATTTAAGTCCACCCATCTTACTTCCATCAGTTTCCATTTGCCATCTTGTTCTTAGTCACAGGAAAATGGAAGTCTTCGTCAGACGCCTGGTCACAGTTTAACACACTTCTTCTGGAGTGTCGGTTGAGTTGTGGCAAGCACCGTTTTTATTGAGGTGCTTGGCACTTCATGCTTTGTAGGGATGTTCTTTTCCCAGCACCCCTGACTTGCCTGGTAACCCTCTCAAAAGAGGAAATGTGTCGATCACTTGTACTTGTGAAAAATGTTACCAGCTCTTTGTGATTTCTTTTCCTTCTCTAAAGGCACAAAAACCAATCTAGAATTCTTTTCATGATCCGCATGAGGCTCATGGAAATACAGTTTTGAACTGTCCCATCTTCTTCCCATTTTGAACATTCAGGTATAACGTGCTTTGCAGATTCCTTAAAGTTTAGCTGTAGTGTAGTGTAGCAGTTCTGTCCGAACGTTTCCTCTGTGTCCTGTGACTTAAACCTCCTCCTGCCCCGTAACTTAGGAGAAGCGTGTCCTTTTCTTCTTTGTCTCTATGTGTTTCCTAATCTTGGACTGGGCTTCTCTCATCATTACAGAGATTCTGCTCTTTGTACTATAAACATGCTTCTTCTTCTTTTTTTTTTTTTAAAGATTTCATTTATTTATTTGACGGAGAGAGACACAGCAAGAGAGCAAGCGAACACAAGCAGGGGGAGTGGGAGAGGGAGAAGCAGGCTTTCTGCTGAGCAGGGAGCCCAGTGCAGGGCTTGATCCCAGGACTCTGGAATCATGACCTGAGCCGAAGGCAGCCGCTTAACGACTGAGCCACCCAGGCGCCCCTATAAACATGCTTCTTGGGAGACGTGGTGGCAAAATAAGATAGAGCGGTTCTATTTTCTGTATTTATCATAAAAATGTTACATTGCTTTTTAAGTAATGTAAGAACTCTATGTAAAAGCATTTATGTTGCTGTGAGTAGTGTTTTAAGAATGTAAGCAGTGAGCACGAAATAGGGGAGCCCGGACAGAATCTTCAGTTTCCCGACTCGCTGTCCTGGATTTATTAGGCAATTCTTGTCACCTTATGACAGTATTTTGGGAAACAGCTGTTAAGGACTCTGCGTTGATAGTGAACGTCAGCGGGTCTTAAACGCTAGGTGGCCTTTTCTGAACTCTATATGATAAAGTTTTCCATTGTATATGAAGGTCAGGAGACCAAAAAAACACGCAGAACTTGGAAATTACCACCAGACTATTATGTTACCATTCGGGACAGCGCCCTGTCCTGTTTGAATTTGAGACAAATGTGCTGATGATAAAGAAGAAAGGAAAGGGCATTCTTGGTCTGTATTTTCTGATAACGTTGCAGAATAGGAAATTTAGGGAAATCATGGCCCGCATTTTGTTGTCACTGGATTTCTGATGGACCTGCATTGTAAGGGTTAATTGATAAATGGTTGAGTACGAACCAAGAACTTGAAATGTTCTGATCGTGTTTTGGCAGTGAATTTGTTACTGTCATGTTATATATTTAATTCTGTAGAAAACTGCATAAAAATATATGTACTCTGAATCCCTTCCGTGCTCATAAGCTAGGAGCTGAGAGGCGTGAAAGGCTCTGTTCCAAAAATACTTTCTCCTCCAGCAGCTCGCAGCTTGCCTCCACTTCTTACCTTAGTTTCTACTTTTATGTTAAATCATGGACGTTCTTTGCAAAATGCAAGTGTTGTGGGTACCTTAAGTCATTATCGTGACCAGCGCCCCACTCAAGTCCGTTTCCCAGACCAGCGGGCCGGTCTTAGCAGGACTGTGAGGAAGTGGAAGGTTGCCGCGGGTAAGTTTTGACTTGGTGCGAATGAAGAGGTCAGGAAAATCTGGAAGCAAGTACTGGTGGGGGTGGGGGCAGGTGTACACACTGGAAACCCTGGCCTACCAGGGGAAGCTCTGGGAACCTGTTAGGGGCACGTATAGAAGGGCAGTGGATTGACACCGAAGAGAAAGTTCATACCTTTCTATCACTTTGCCTGTGAGAAACACCGTACGTTACATTTCCGAGAATTAATAGTCATGCGTGAGATGATTTTGCTCAAGTGAGGGGGCTCTTGGGCTAAAATAAGCAAGGAGCCAGTGGCCATAGTTGGTACCAGCTATGAGTAAGTGTCCTAGAAAAGCTAAGCCGAAGACGGGTCCCTACCAAAATAGCTCGGAAGTGGGGGAGTTTTGGGGAGGGAGGACAAAGGGCAAGAAAGCATTTAAGAGAGCAAAAGTGAAAATCGCTGTTTCTCTGACAAGGAAACTCTCCAAAAGCCTCTATTCATGAGCCTTCTGTGATACGTTTGTTCTTTGTTGGGGAGTGCGTCAGAACCTCCTGGAGAACGTTCCATTCCAAGCCTGCCCAGCCCAGGTCAGCCTGCCTGACTCAGACTCTGGGCTGGGGCCTCGGAGGTGTCGTCGGTGGGAGGTGTCCCGGGGGTCCTGCCTCACACCGGGCTGGGACCCTGCTGTGGCTCATGAACTGAGGCCTGTCCTTTGCTCTCTGGTTTGGCCTCCCCTCCTCTGTTAGGATACTAATTTTAATAAATACGGTGTCTCCGGTTTAGCACCTCCTCTACTTGCGGCACAGAGAGAAACACCTGAAGGAGGAAGACACGTTCTCCAGCACCATCTCTACCTCCCTTTTCACTCCTCCTCCTAAAACTTAGTTCTGAAACGCACACCCGAGCAGCCGCCACCTGAGGGGACAGAACTTGAGAAAAACCGAGGATCCTCTGGACCTAACCCAGTGCCACCCTCGTGTTGGCAGAGATGATCTCCAAGTCCCCCGGGGATGGAGACCGGCAAACAGGCCCCTTCTTTATCTTCACGCGTCCTGCTGGGGTGCTGTGGGATTCGGGCCGAGTGCCTGCTCTGTTGCCGGGGCTCCCGCAGCTCGGGGCAGGGCTGCGGACTCCAGGGCAACAAGGTTGGCCACCGGGCAGTGGTCACCAGCACCTGCCGGGGATCCCGTGACTCCGGGAGCACGTCCCCCTGGATCCCTCCAGATGGGGCTGCCTCACCCTGAGGGAGACCCCTTGTTCCTTAAACATTAAGAATTATCCTCCCTCTGCCCACTGCCCATTACCTTTGGAACTTCTGGGGAAGGGTTTTGTAAGAGCTTTGGCCTTTGGAAATCTTGCTGTAGCTGGACACAGGGTTCCCATACGAGCGTGGCTGCCACATGACGTTGGTGACATTGAAGAGAGGCTGTGTGGGTCAGTGTGTGAGATAGTTGCTCAGGAGACTAAGAGCAGAACATGGACATTAAATCCCTATTAGACTTGCTGCTTATGTTTTGGGCTGTGCCTGGCCTTTTTTTTTTTTTTTTTTAAAGATTTTATTTATTTATTTGACAGAGATCACAAGTAGGCAGAGAGGCAGGCAGAGAGAGTGAGAGGGAAGCAGGCTTCCCGCCGAGCAGAGAGCCCGATGCGGGACTCTATCCCAGGACCCTGAGATCATGACCTGAGCCGAAGGCAGCGGCTTAACCCACTGAGCCACCCAGGCGCCCCTGTGCCTGGCCATTTCACTTTACGTGGTAAATCTTAATATTGAGTAAAACAAAATTTGATTAGAAAAGTAATCGATTTCTGCACTTGATGCTAGTGAAATGTTTTTGTTTGATTACTAGAAAAGTTTGTGAGTATGATCCTGAGTTACTTTGGAAAATTAAGTGTAACTTCTTAGGAAATTCTAGGTGGTAGAAAAATGGGATAATAAGTCACTGAGGTGTGGTCTCTTTAAATGTAAACAGCAGAAATTTAAGAGTTCTTTAAAATACACACATTTGGGGGCGCCTGGGTGGCTCAGTGGGTTAAGCCTCTGCCTTTGGCTCAGGCATGATCTCAGGGTCCTGGGATCGAGCCCTGCATCAGGTTCTCTGCTGGGCAGGGAGCCTGCTTCCCCCCCTCTCTCTGCCTGCTGCTCTGCCTACTTGTAATCTCTCTCTCTGTCAAATAAATAAAATTTAAAAATCAATCAATCAATCAATCAAGTACACACATTTGGGGCGCCTGGGTGGCTCAGTGGGTTAAAGCCTTTGCCTTCAGCTCAGGTCGTGATCTCAGGGTCCTCGGATCAAGCCCCAAGTTGGGCTCTCTGTTCGGTGGGAAGCCTGCTCCCTCCACCCCTCTCTGTCTGCCTCTCTGCCTACTTGTGATCTATGTCTGTCAAATAAATAAATAAAATCTTAAAAAAAACAACAACAACAACTAATTAGGGGAACAAAAAGGAAGCAACCCTCCAGGAAGTTGTTTTATATCTTTATTGTTATTTTTTTTATTCTCAATAAGAGGATGTTTTTATTATTTACTTCTTACCATTATTCAAAGCATACGCTGTCATTTCAACTTCAAATTAACCTCTTTGTTTCTTTCAACCCTTCTTTTTCACTAGCCTATACCTCCTCTGGAAATGTAGCACCAATGTCACACCTTATTTGTATCTCCTCCCTGGTCTGTTTCCCCAGGGTAGCACTTGGGGAAGTCTCCTGTGAACTGTTAAGATATTGTTGCTAAAGGTAATAGAAGTAAAGTTTGAGAAGGGCCCCGCATAAAAGAAACATAGTGTTACAATTTGATTTCCAGTTAAAGTTGAGCCTCTGGATGAAGATGCCAGACTTTTTAGGGTCATTGATAGAGATTTCACTATGTTTTAGGATTGCGATTCTTTTTTTTTTTTTTAAAGATTTTATTTATTTATTTGACAGACAGAGATCACAAGTAGGCAGAGAGGCAGACAGATAGAGAGGTGGAAGCAGGCTCCCTACAGAGCAGAGAGCCCGATGTGGGGCTCGATCCCAGGACACTGGGACCATGACCTGAGCCGAAGGCAGAGGCTTTAACCCACTGAGCCACCCAGGTGCCCCTAGGATTGCGATTCTTAACCTGGACTTGTTTCAGCAAGAGCCTGAAGCCCCTAAAACATCCTGCCAAGTGTTTTGTATGTTTGCATTTTTTCCTTGGGAGGGGGTTTTGTGGCTTTCTGTAGATTCCTAAAAGAATCCATAATGTGAAAAGGTGATGAATTTTGCTTTGGGAAGTCATGCTACTTCCATTAACAGTTCTCCAGTTAGTTGAGTTGGGGGACACTGTATTGAAGCCAGACTTAATATTAGAAACATTCATTCCACTTGACTTTTTTTTATCCTAATTTTAAAAATCACATTTCAGATCATTACACTCTGATTTCTCAGAAATAGCATTGTGACTGTTGCTGTCTCTTGCCTAATCATGTATCTGAATCTCTTTTAGAAAATCAGTCTTTAAAAAAAAAAAGAAAAGAAAAGAAAATCAGTCTTAGTGGTAAGCAAAATTGAGCACACAAAGTGCCTAGAACATAGCTGATGATCAGTGAGTAGCTGCTGTATTGGATGTTGAATATACAAAACTGAGTATTATTTAAGCCAGTAAAAAAATTTTTTTTAAGATTTTATTTAATCTCTATACTTAACATGGGATTCGAATTTACAACCCCAAGATCAGGAGTCACACGCTCCACTGACCGAGCCAACCAGGCATCCCTCAGGCCAGTAGAGTTTTCAGGTCAACACAGAAGTGAATTGAAATATATTACTGAAATACTGTTTTTTAAAGATTTTTTTTACTTATTTGAGAGAGAGAGAATAAGCATGCATGAAAGAGGGTAAACGGGGAAAGGCGGGGAGGTGGCGGGCAGAGGGAGAACAGCCTCCCTGCTAATAAGCAGGGTTGATCCCAGGACCAGCGAGACTGTGACCTAAGCCAAAAGCAGACACTTAATCAACTGAGCCACCCAGCTGCCCCATATTATTGAAATACTTTTTAAAATGACAATCTCAGTAAAGCTGCTTGGGGAAAAAAAATCCTCAATACAGTATTAGCAAATCAAATCCAACAATGTCTAAAAAGAATTATACACCATGACTGAATGGGATTTATTCCAAGTACACAGGGCTATTGCAGTATTGAAAACAACTAATAATCTGGGGCGCCTGGGTGGCTCAGTGGGTGAAGCCTCTGCCTTCGGCTCAGGTCATGATCTCAGGGTCCTGGGATCGAGCCCCACATTGGGCTCTCTGCTCAGTGGGGAGCCTGCTTCCTCCCTGCACCCCCGCCTGCCTCTCTGCCTACTTGTGATCTCTCTGTCAAATAAACAAATAAAATCTTTTAAAAAAAATCAATAATCCACCATATCAACAGGTTGAAGAAGAAAAATAACCTGATCATGTCGATCAGAGCAGAAATAACTGTTGACAAAATCTAATACCCATTCATGACAAAAATTCTCAGCACGTTAAGAATAGAGGGGAGGGGCGCCTGAGTGGTTCAGCGGGTTAAGCCTCTGCCTTTGGCTCAGGTCATGATCTCAGAGTCCTGGGATCGAGCCCCACATCAGGCTCTCTGCTCTGCGGGGAGCCTGCTTCTCCCTCTCTCTCTGCCCGCCTCTCTGCCTACTTGTGATCCCTCTCTCTGTCAAATAAATAAATAAATATAAAAAAAAAAAAAAGAGTAGAGGGGAACTCTCTCAACCTGATAAAGAACAGTTACAGAAAAACCTGATTAGTAAATAATACTTGTTGGTGAAAAAGGAAAGTTGTGGAAACCACAAAAGCATTATCGTTTAAAGTTTTTTCTTTCAGAGCAGTAGACTTTCTGATGAAATGCGCCAGAGAGATATATTTGGTTAAATCGTTTGCTGTAGCAGCACTTCCAGGTAAATATGACTCCTGATTGGGTATTTGATGCTACGAAGTAATTGTGAATTATTTAGGTGATAATGCCCTTAGAGTTTTCCAAAGAGTTGTTACCTTTTAGAGATGTATGTTGCGGTATTGAGGTGTGAGGTGATATGAAGTTTGGGATTTGTTTCAAAATACTTGAAATTGGCGGCAGTGCGGGTGTAGAAATCAAACAAGATTGGCCCTGTGTTGCTAATTGTAGTGGAGGAGTGACGGGCACTCTGAGTTCATTATTCTGGCCTGTCTACTTTTGTATCTTCTATAATATAGGAAGATAAAATTCCTCGACGTAAAACTGGTTTGGTCATGCCCCTTAGGATGGCTACCATCAAAACCCAGAAAAGAGTAAGTGTTGGTGGGCATGTAGGGAAACCAGAGCCCTCGTGCGCCGGTGGTGGGAACGTAAAATGGTGCGGCCGCTATGGAAGACAGTTCGACGATGCCTCAAAACATTAAAAACAGAATCACTTGCATCCAGCTTGTCCACTTCTGGGTATTTATCCAAAAGAATTGAAAGCAGGATCTCTAGAAGATACTTATCATATTCATGACCGTGTTATTCACAAGAGCCAAAAGGTGCAGCAACCCAAGTGTCCATTACTGAGTGAGGATAAAGGAAGTGTAGTATGTCCGCACAACGGAATGCAGTTCAGCCTTGACTAGGAGGGAAATTCTGACACAATATATAACGTGAATCAGCCTCGAGGACTTTATGAGAAGTGAAATAAACCAGTCATAACACAAGTACCTACCTACTGGAGATACCAAACATAGTCAAATTCATAGAGACAGAAAGTAGAATGGTCACCAGGAGCTGGGTGCGGGGGGGGCGGAGAATTAGGGTTTAATAGGGACAGTTTCGGTTTGATGACGAATGGTACACCTAACAAGCTAAGATGGTTAATTTTATGTTGTATTTGACTCCACAATTAAAACAACTTGTTGGAATTTGTAGGAATGATTAGAAGGCCCCCTTTAATCCTTGAGAAGTTGGGTTTATAAAAAGTGTGATTTCACTCCCTAAGAATTCTTTTGCAGAATGTGCTTTAAATGAATATTTTAATCAACCATAACATAAGCTCTACAAGGTCAGGGACCGTTTAATTCACCATTGTCTGTCAGCACAGAGGAGACCACCTGGGGCTCAGTAAAGAGTAGACGAACGGGTGGATGGGTGGTTGGGTGGATGGGTGGACGGACGGATGAATGGATGGGGGAGTGGACAGACGATGGGTGGAGTATGTGGCTGGGTGGATGAGTAAAAGAAAGAAAAAAGCAGCCCCTCTCCCTGGATTCTCCCCAGTCCTGTTGTCCCTCCTAAGCTTTCAGCCCCTGCACTGTCATGGGGCACCTGTGGCTCACCTCTGACTGGCTCAGTGATTCCGCTCTCCCCCCTCCTGTCACTTCCACCGTGAGGCCTATGAGCTTCCCTCAGGCGCAGCACTGGGAAGCTCCCCGCGCTTCCTCCTTCGCTGCCTCCCCACTTTGCCTACACGGTGAGATTTGAACTTGTGAAAGTGCATCGAGGCTCCTCCCCAATCTGCTCCTGCTTCCTCTCTGGTCTTATCTCATGGCACCCCCCTGTGGGCCATGTTCCCGGCCACCTGGAACCACGGGAGCTGTCCAGCCTGCCAGCGTGGCTGACAGAGCCCACACTCCCCCAGGGCCGGTTTGAGGGACCAGCCGGCCTCCCTGGCAGGTCACCATTCCTACCTTTTGTGAGATGGCAGCGCTTACCGTGAGTGCTCCTGGTGGCCGTGTGCCACACGTGGAGTGCTTGTCCCGTGAAGAGGGAATAAACACAGGAAACTTGCCACTGTACTACTCAGAAGACTAGATATTGGCTTAATTTAAGGATTTATTTCACACAGAAATGTCTTATTTTAAAAATGAATTTCAGGGACACCTGGATGGCTCAGTCATTAGGCATCTGGGCTCAAGTTGTCATCCTGGGGTCCTGGGATCGAGCCCCACGTCAGGCTCCCTGCTTGGCAGGAGGCCTCCTTCTCCCTCTCTTACTTCCCCTGCTTGTGTTCCCTCTCCCTGTCTCTTTCTCCCTCTTAAATAAATAAATAGATAAATAAAATCTTAAAAAAAAAAAAGACATGAACTTCACATTAATGTGCACATAAATTATAAAATTGGTATTTTGAAGCCTGCAAATGATTTTAATGTGGAAGACCTTGGTTTTCCTTAAGGAACTGGGTATGTCAGTGCTTCTCGAGGGATCTGGGGAAGGCGTTTGCCCCCTGGGCACATTGGCAATGTCTGGAGACATTTTTGGTTGTCACAGTTGGGGGGTTGCTGCTGGCCTCTAGTGGGTGGAGGCTGGCGTTGCAGCCAAACATCTTGTAGAGCCCGGGGACGGCTCCGGCACGGAGAGCCCTCAGTGCAGAACTTTTGAGAGACCCTGAGCTACATGATAGAGATTTTCCCAGCACCTGAGAATTATATTTATTTGGGATTGTGATGAAACCCTTAAGCCTATGATTACATATTTTGTCTAGAGGTTCTTTGGAAGTGTTCCATTTTAGAAAAAAGTTACGAGTAATTTTTAAAAAATGTGTTTTACAAAGTCAGAGGAAAGTGATGCTGTGTTAATGAGAGCATTACGAGGCAGCTGAACGGGGGAGCTGCTATTTGTAAATTTCATGCAGTGTCCCCAGTTAATTAAAAAGTTTCCTCTTTCAAAGAATGCCACTTTTTTTTGGTTTGTTTGTTTGCTCTTTGTTTTTCACTTCACAGTATTACTGTGTATAATACTACTTAATACCTTTCTTTCCTGAGTAAAAGGGATAAAGTGGGGCCCCGAGAGGGTTCGAAACTGTAGGGATTTTCTGTAGCCCTGGGCTGTACTCAGCACGAAGATGATGGGGAGGTCATCATGGGAATGCCTCCTAAGTCTCCTTAGCTCTGTCCTAGCCGTTACTTCTGAAACCTAGCTCTGGCTTATAATTAATCTATCCACAAGTACTTACTGAGCACCTGTGTGGCAGGCCCAGACTGGGCTCTTCACTTAATGTTATTTATGATCCACCAAACAAGGTTGTGGAAGGTGATCCCATTCCTGATTTACGATGCAGAAATAGGCAGGGAGTGTTTGAAGAATCCACACCTCGTTACAGAGCAAATCAGAAACAAAATTTGCTTCCTTACTACATTCTGTCCAATCCCAAAGTTCCTGTCTTTTCCACCAGACTGCACTGTCTAAAACTTCTAATAGCATCTTGCTGTCTGAGGAATCAAGGGAGCTCACTGGTGTAGGGGGACGCTCACCGTAAGTTCTAAGTCCGGCGCCTCTCCAGCCGCCCCTCATTATACTCTTAGAGCCCTGATTCCCCAGTCTTGCTGGTCCTGGAATGTGGCCTATGCCTTACCACCTTTAGAGCCGATACACATTTTTATTCCTTTGAAATACTTCCTCACTCCCAGGAGACCTCAGTTATCCTTTCACAGGTGTCCTAGGGAGATCTCCACTTGCACTTGGATGGACCCTAGAGCTGCCCTCAGGGATTCCCAGCCCCTCTTCCAGACACGTGGTAGGATGGCACCTCTCTGTCCTGGTAGGCTTGGGAGGGGCCATGTGGTAGTTCTGGCTGAATGAATTGGAAGCCATGTGTCCCCTCTGGGTGGAAGGTGTAGCTCCCATGAGAAGACCCTCCACGGTGCCCACCCTTTCCCTCTGGCCCAGGGCCTGGCCACATTTGAGATGGTGGCTCCTTGATCATGTCGTCCTCTGCTGACTGATGAAGTTCCCAACCCTGGATGAGTCCCCTTCTGTAGTTCTCTTACCACTGTATAGCCCTTTAGTTACAGCCACGCCGTTTTGGAATGTTGTAGATGGTTGTTGCTAGGTTTGTGTTCTCTGAAGAGATTGTGATTTGATTCCCCAAAACCCGGCACCTTGCAGTGTGCTTATGTATAGTAGGTCTTCAGGAAAGGTCTCTTGGAACGAAATCAAAGTCCATGGGATATGAAGCCAAAAGGACCTTTGACCTTAAGCGGGGATGGTCTGATTTAAATAAGAATTTATGACTGGGGACTGTACTGAAGAGAGTCTGTGAGAATGTGTGCCTTTTTACATTTTGATTTTGGGGCTGTATATTTTATTTACTCTAAAATTTCTTTGAGGTAAAAAAGAATCAGCTGGAGATTTTATACTTACGTAGTGTAGGGCGTGTTTCTGTGCAGATCGTCTGTAGCAGAGGGCCTGGTGACTGCGATTACTTTCAGCTCCTTCCATGAGGAGAGGGCTGGAGTTCTTCATCCACGCCCATCAGAGGTACCTGTCGTCATCTAGCGGCAGCATTCCTTCATTGCAGATTCTTCTGCCAGCCCGAGATGAAAAGCTAACAAAGCATCACACTGGGTAGGATTTGCTGTGAAATGCTGGCAGTCTAGTAAGACACTCATCTGTTGTTATTTATTACTTCATTCTTGGCCCAGTGTGATGAACCTGGGTTTCTGGGAATGAGAAGGGGCATACATCAAGTTCTCTTTCGAAAACAGCAGATGTCTCTTTATAGTAGAAGAAAGAAGTCAGAGGGGAACTGCTTGGTGCCGGGTTGATGTCAAGGCCACAGCACCCCAGCTCCAGAGCCACTCTGTGAGGGTGGGTGACTTGTGTGGCCTGGATGAGGGGCCAGCCACTCCTCAGCCCACGGGGTTGGGATGTACTCAGGAGGCCTAAGTATTCTATTTGAAGTTAACCCTGAGATGGACTGTTGTGTTCCTTTCCTCTTGATTTTTATTTTTAAAAAAGATTTCATTTATTTGTTTATTTACTTGACACACACAGAGAGAGAGAGAGAGAACACAAGCAGGGGGAGTGGGAGAAGCAGGTTCCCCACCAAGCAGGGAGCCCGAAGTGGGGCTCGATCGCAGGACATTGGGATCATGACCCAAGCCGAAGGCAGATGCCCCAACCCACTGAGCCACCCAGGGGCCCCTCATCTTGGTTTTCAAATTGGTGGCAATTTCTAGTGATTAAAATCATTAGGATTTTAATGGGTGGCTCAGTTGGTTAAGCGCCCGGCTCTTGATTTTGGCTCAGGTTGTGATCTCAGGGTCATGAGATGGAGCCCAGTGATGGGCTCTGTGCTCATTGGGGAGTCTGCTTGGGTTTCTCCCTCTCCCTCTGCCCCTCCCTCCACTAACATTCTCTCTCAAGTAAATAAGTAAATCTTTAATAAAATAAAATAAAATCTACCACAGCCGCAAGACTAGCTGTGTCCTAAAATCATAGGTGTGTACCCAGATGGAACTTAGGTATATGGAAAGTCTGATTACTCGCCTTGCTGTTCCATGATTTTAATTAAGACTGTGCCATTCAAAACCAAGTGGACTTTTTAATGATCTAGGATGTGGTGAAATGAATCCGGTGAAGACTCTCAATGTAGGTGACATGTTCTTTTATTTGTGATTTTTTGGGGGGAAGATTACAGAAATACCATTCACTTGTTTCTATAAATACTTGATAAGGCCAATTGAATGTGATGAAATATTTAAAATATCATTTATTAAATATTTAAAAGTTCAGTCCTTGGAACTGGCCGAATCTCTTCATTCTACTGCCGGCTGAAAGGAGCAATTTATAAATTCTGAAATACAAAATTAGAATACTGGGGATATAGCTATACAATTCTTTTTGCCTTGAAGCATTAGCTGTTTTCAGCTACAGGCCTTTCTTTTTTCTTCCTTTCTTTTCTTTTTCTTTTCTTTTTTTTTTCCCAAAGATTTTATCTTTGAGTAATCTCCACACCCAGCATGGGGCTCGAACTCCCCACCCTGCGATTGAGAGTTGCAGGCTCCACTGGCTGAGCCTCGGGGCGCCCCGCTACGGGCTTTCCCATTAGGGCAGCAGAAGGGCACACACTGTGCTCTCTCCCATCACAGACTTCCTGCAGTGTGCTCGGCCTGGCATTTCCACACTCCTACTGCGCTGAATACAGTCATTCGGCTTACGCGTGAGGACTCTTTTTTTTTTTTTTTTTAATATTTTATTTATTTATTTGACAGACAGAGATCACAAGTAGGCAGAGAGGCAGGCAGAGATAGAGGAGGAAGCAGGCTCTCCACCGAGCAGAGAGCCCGATGCGGGGCTCGATCCCAGGACCCTGGGATCATGACCCGAGCCGAAGGCAGAGGCTTAACCCACTGAGCCACCCAGGCGCCCATGCGTGAGGACTCTTAACGGACTCGTACCCCGGAGTGACCTTCAGCTTTATTTGCTGTGCTTATAGCTTTATTACTAAAACCTTAAATATGCAAACAAATCAGAATCATATAGAGCCATTAATGGTGCACGGTTAATAGTAAGTCGGACTCACATCTTCTGTTTTAAAATGAGATTAGTGACAAAAACCTGGGGGCTTTGCCCCATGTCCCTTCAGGTGGCCTGTTTCTCAGTATTGTCTGTACCTGCGGGCCGCGTTCCAGCTCTGTCTTGGCTCCATGTAACGAGCTGTCTGGGGAGGATGGGAGTCTCGGCCACTGGGTGAAACATTCAGCCCAACTGCACGGGGAGCTTGTTTCCTGTGTTGAGTGGGACCTTCTCTGAGCAGCAGCTGCGGCAAACTGTGAGGGCCCCAGCACGTTACTCCCCCAGTGATTCGCCTCTGTCCTGGGTTGTATTTCTGAACAAGGGCAGGGGGAGCCTAACATCTGGATCCTCTTTTTCACCAAATTTCTTGTCCTGGCCGCAGGGCAGGAAGGATATATTTTCCAAAGGCCCTTCAAATTTTTGGTCTTTATAATTGGGGTTTGGTTTCACAGCACACCTCCTTATAATCTAATCACAGCTTCCCTTTCCAGGCAGATTCCCACAATATTTTCATGTATTCTGTGCCTCCAGATTCTCTAGTCTCCTTTACTTGGAACAAACATCCACCTGCCAGAAACAAAAAAGCAAAAAGCACCTCCCCAATACTAAAAACACCAAATCAGGAGTGCCTGGGTGGCTCAGACGTTAAGCGTCTGCCTTCGGCTCGGGTCATGATCCTAGGGTCCTGGGATTGAGCCCCGCATCGGGCCCCCTGCCCAGCAGGAAGCCCGCTTCTCCCTCTCCCACTCCCCCTGCTTGTGTTCTCTCTCTCACTGTATCTCTATCAAGTAAATGAGTAAAATCTTCCAAAAAAAAAAAAATCATACCTGTTTTTTGGTTCTCAGTACCAAAATTATCTTCCTATGAGAGAATTTACAAACCAGAACACTGACTTAATTGTACTGGACATGAGGTGCCTTATATACTCATCCATCTACCCAGTAATCCTGAGTAACGACACAGTGCTAGGTGCTGGGAATTAACGAACAAGAGGTCTCCCTCTCGTGGAATCTGTGTTTTTGTTCCCATATGAGTGGAGGAAGAGAAGTCCTAGCAACACCTAATGCCATTTACTAAGCGTCAGACTCTATCCTGAGCATTTCACCAAACCAGCCCATCAGATGGGTACTACTGCTGTCCTCAGTTTATGGATGGGGAAACTGAGGCCCACGGAGGAAGCTGGGTAACCTGCCCTGAGGCCCCAGACTGGCACCACTGCCCTTTCCCTGACAGTGTGGCAAGGAGTAGCAGAAGAAAAGGAAAAAAGGAAGTGGGGACCAGAGCAGCAGGTGCTGTAGTTGAAGGAGGGAAGGTTCCAACAGAGACCTGAGGTGATGGGTCCCCTGAGACCCTGTCAGGTCTGAAGAGGTCAGAGCTATTTTAATAACGGTAAGACGTTACTTGCCTTGTCCTCCTCCTCTCTTGCGTGCCTGCTGGAGCTCTCTAGAGGCTGCAAGACCTGCGACCGTGCAGCGGGCTAGCTGGGAGAAGCGAGGACTCAGCTGACTGTAGAAAGATCTGCAAACATGTAATGCATCGCCGCTCTTCTTTGTAAACTCTGTTTTTAAAAAGTACAGTTACTTCTACAAAAATTTATTTATATTAACATGTAATGGGTTTATTGTTTTTAAAAATGAATTGATACATAGTACAGTATTTCCTGATTTTGATCCCCAGCGCAGTAAATGCTGATTAGGTCGCCAGGTAATAGATCCTCCATGAACAAAAGCCACATGGGATCCTCGGTAAGACGGTGTCCGTGGGCTCGAGAGCACAGATGGAGCAGCGTCCTTCTGGGTGCCGTGTGAGGGTCCCATGCGGGGGGGCACGGATGAGGTTGGTTAGATTTTGTAAACAGTCCAGGTGAGCAGCACAGACAATGAGAAGTGGCTCGGTCTGGATTGATTGTGTGTGTGGACTTTCTTCTTTAATTGCGGTGACACACCTGTAAAACCTCCCATTGCACGTGCACGCTGCGCCAAGCACATGCATTCGCGAAGCCGTGCAGCCCATCCCGGAATGGTTTTCAAGTTGCAAAACCCAAACTCTGTACCCGTGAACCAACAACTCCCATGGTCTGGGTTTGAAAGTGAAGACTACGGGATTTGCTCTTGGTTTAGAAAAGGGGTGCGTAAGTGTCTGGTAACGCGCTGTCAGTTAGCAGGATGGTAGGTGCTTCCACGCGCGTGTCGGATGGCACACGGGCTCCGCCCCCCGTGCGCCTCGTCGGGGTAAATGCAGGCGAAGCCCAGTCTCCCGTTGTCCCGTGGTGGTCGTCCCACGACCGCAGACACGTAGGATCCCATCATGGCTCCATAATGAATCTTCATTTTAGCTCCTTCTGAAGGTGGACTCGCGGGAAAGAACCAAGGAATTTATTCCACAAATAGGAAATAAAGCTTCCTACCATTCCTTCTGTTTAGACGGTTTCAACTGGGGCGCTCCTTGGTGCATACACACGCTGAGGTTATAACGTGAGCCTCCTTAGGTGAAGGCAAAAAGAAAGGGAAGGGTTTGGGCTGCCCAGACCGTGCTGGGGGAAACAGAGACTCAGAGGGCCCTGGCTCTGAGCGGGAGAAGGTCTCTCCCAGGCCCCCTGGGAGCCGAGCCCCAGGCAAAACGGAGAGGAAAGAAACAGATTTCTTCGGGGGAGCGGAGGACAGCGTGGCAGTTCTTACCTTAGGAACAAAGCATCAGTGCCGGTGCCCAGCCAGCAAGGACACAGGTCGCTCCTCCAGGAATCTGCCCCAGCCTTGCGGGTTGTGCGCGTGTCCCTGGTGTACAGATGAGACTGAGATGAAGGGGACACTTCTGTGCTCAAGGTCACACAGCCAGTAATAGAAGGGAGCTGGAATCTGACCTTGACGCCACCTGACCCTCAAAGTGGGTTATTTGTAAACACTGTTTACAGGCAAGTTTTTCAGAAATCTTGTGTTTAGTTATATTTATATTCTATATATGTAATTTTATATTCATAAATTTTCTTTTACATTTTTATTTGTAATGCTCGTTTTAAAATTAGGTAATATATTATTGTTGCTCTAAAGAAGTGATAGTATATTTTTCTTTGTAACTTTCCTGTGCCGGTTAAAAACAGATAGTTTGTCTATAGCCATCAGTCTTTTAATTTCTAGAGTAGTTTATTTCTTAATTCTCATTACTTCATAGATTCGGTTTCTACATTACTTACTCTGGAATTCAGAATTTCATCCCATTAGGGTCTTCATACAAGTGTCTGGGTGGCTCAGTTGGTTAAACGTCTGCCTTCAGCTCAGGTCATGATCTCAGAGTCCTAGAATTGAGCCCCATGTCGGGCTCCCTGCTCAGCTGGGAGTCTGCTTCTCCATCTCCCTCTGCCCATGCCCCCTGCTCGTGTGCTCTCTCTCACTCTCTCTCAAATAAATAAAATATAAAAAAAACAAAAAACAAGTGTTGCCTTCCAGACTCCTAAGTCTTTTATTATTTTAGTAACAGATGTGTGTCTTTGAAAGCAATGGAGTTTAAAGTAATGATTCTGACCTGGTCTTTTCCGTTTCTTCTTTTTCTCTTTTTAATACACAGCTAACAAGCACAAACCGTGGCTCGAGCCCACCTATCATGGCATAATCACAGAAAACGATAACGCGGTGCTCCTCGACCCTCCGCTGATTGCCCTCGATAAAGACGCACCTCTGCGATTCGCAGGTACGAGTGGGGCTTTCGTCTCACGGTTGACAAATACGGACTGCGTGCAAAGCATCTCACGTGTCCCGTTCAGATTTTATCTGAGCTTTTCTGAAAACATCTGATAGCTGAGAGGGGTTTGTGGCTTCTGTGTACGACACTTTTTTCTTTGGATTTTAATAGTTGGAGTAGCTGAAAAAAAGCCTGTCCTTGCTGAAAAGCAAAATATTTATCTCATCATCGTGTTCCTTGGTGTGACCAGATAGAGAACACGTAGACCAGGGTATCTCAAACTGGCGTGCGCACAGAGCCCCTGAGGCTCGTGTCACAGTGCAGATCTGGGAAGGGGAGTTGGCGGGGCGGGGGGGGACCTCTGGATCTGCCTTTCTGACCTGTTCCCTGGTGCTGCTGGCTTGTGAGTGGCTCGAGGGTGTCCTTGCGTCACCCAGACGTCAGGTACTGGGAAAGACTGAGCTGAAAAACAGAGCTGTGTTTGTAGAGGAATCCTTTTGGCTTAGGTTTTTACTCTTAATAAATTTTTGACGTGAGTTGCTTCGCAAGATTGTAACCTGAGTATTTATAAGAGACGAATCTCTGGGATTGCTTTGGAGGTTTTCTTCTTTATAACATTTAAAAGCACTTTCCAGATCAGAACTGTGCCTGCTTCTGCATAGTGACCGCAGTAGCTCCCTTAGCTGAGGTGAGGGGGAAGTGCTGCTTTACCCTGCCTTGGCCTCAGAGTCAAAACTGACATTGTGACAGTAATTTCTTTGAAGACTAGTTTTTGTAGGATATTTTTCCCGAACACAGTTTCTCATATTAAAGAAGGAGCTCTCTTTGCCTAGGGACAGATAAGGACGATTCAGCGAGCTCATATAAGTCTATCATACATTAATGTTACTGTGGTAAATTGAGGGAAGTGAATGTGTGGTCATTTCTGAAGAGCGGTTTTTACAATGAACGTGTTCCTCACACTCTGTTCGAGTGCCACATCCCATCTCAGGAACATAACCCAAGCACCGGTTTGCACTACTCGAGTCAGTGGTGGAGACAGACCAATCAGTTTTACCTGTTTATTGGTTTTTACAGAGAAACCCAATGAGATGGCCTGGAGAGGAAGCGCTCTGTGCTGTGAACACACACAGTGTTTGTCTGCCAGCTGGGGTGGTTTGTTTCATTTTTTTCCCCCAGATTTAAAACTGTTTCAACATTGCGCATTGGTTTTCTCTGTAACTACGTAGGTTTTGGGGGGTGGGTGTCATGTATATATTTATACACCGACCTCCCATGGGTACCGTAATGGTTATTGTGTTCAGTTCTCCTCGGGAGTGGGACATTTAGTGTTGTCTAAGTAACCTTATCGGGTCATCTCGCTTGAGTTTTTGAGTGGACTTACACATTTTGTGCATTTTAAGAGCTGACTGCAGTCAGGGTTCCAGGCTCCCTCGCTCAGGTCTCTGGAGTATCTGCTGCAGACCTGTTATGTCTAGAGCCGCCTCCTGCTCCGCTAATAATAAGGAACGTGTGTAACGTTTGCGACGTTCCCAGCACTGTTCTGAGTGCTTTACAAACACACATTTGTGTGTAACCCTCCAGTCTCGTGAGGTAAGCCCGCTTCCTGCCATCCCCGCTTTGTTTGTTTCTTTCGTCTTAAAGTCAGTACATTTTTATGTAAGGAATTTCACATGTGAGTCCTTCCACTCCCAGCCACCTTAGTTCCTCCAGAGTCGGAATCGCAGTCTCGAATATAGCCCTTTCCGAAAGAACTTTGGTTCGGTCCCACTTGTCACTGCCTCACTCACAGTTCTTGTGGTTGGGCTCCTTTGACCCCCACTTGAATATGGACACACTTCAAAATTTCCCCTCATGTTTTAGGTCGGAGTAGTTGGATCTGCCTGGTTCTGAATTTCAGACACCCTCTTAACATGAAGAAGTTCAAACCGTGTTCACCCTGGAACGCTCACCCCCAGCACTGGGCAGGCCTGGGGGATACGCCAACACCTTGAAGTCCAGACATGGTGTTCTCAAGTGAAAAGCCCGAAAAAAGGAAGCATGTTTGTTTCATGTCAACATAAAAATTAGAATATTAAATTCAGTGTAGCTGAGCTTTCTCTTCTGTCGTGTGCTTTTAGTCATTTTGTGGTCCTGGACCCCAGCTTCCTGATGACCAGCGTCCCCACCATGACTTTCCCCCGTTTTAGGTGTCGGTTCCTTCTTATCCGTATCAATACTCAGACTGAACGGTGAGTTCTGGGCTTCGAGGCAGCACTTATCTTGTGCTTTTGCCTACGTCTTTGTCCACAAACAAAACAAGAGCAAACGCAAGTGCTTTTTGCCCTCCCCGTTTCAGGGAGGGGAAGCTGGAACCCAGAGCAGTGACCTCATCTGTCAGCACGTGTCAGAGGCAGGGCGGCTCTTTGCCGAGATGAAGCCATGGTGGGCATGGCAGGAAGCTGAATGGAAGCCGGAAGTGAAATGCACTTTGAAGGAAAATATCATATTAATAAAATGTCATCGTATTTTTTCTTTCTCATTGGATTGAATGTTATTGCAGCATTTATCAAAACCTAATGTATTGTCATGAATGAAGTAATATTTATTTTAAAGTTGTGTGTTTTTAGGGGTTCCCAGCTGTTTTTTATTTTTTTATTTATTTTTCCAGCTGTTTTTTTATTGATGTGCGAAAGTTAACATAGTGAGATTTGAGAAACTAATAAGAGAAGGAGTTGAGAGCCCAGTCATGGTGCTAACGTCATTGTATTCGCCACAGGAGACAGGCGAATCCGCCCTTTCCTTCTGGAGGTTTTCACGGAGGACGCGTTATTCTTATATTCTTTTTAAAAAATACAATCCACACGGCATAAAATCCACACAGCATGAAAGTGTACGGTTCACCGAGTTTGAGTATATTCACAGGATTGTCAACCACTGTCTGATTCCAGAACATTTTCATTGCCCTCAGAGAAGTGCCCCCAGCCACAAGCAGCCACTCCCTGTTCCCCTGCCCTTTGGCGGCCACTGATGTAGTTCGTGTCTATGGATTTATTCTGGATTTGTTGTGACGCGCGTCTTTCACTTCCCGTGGTGGTTTAAACTTCACCCATGCTTCAGTAGTCGCACGCGTCCGTCCTCCCTTTTTATTGCCAAATAACATTCCATCGCAAGGACATACCTCATTCCCCATGTATCCGCTCCTCAGCTGACACGCATTAGCACGGTTTCCACCTTGTGGTGACGGAATCCCACTGAAGGGAACGTTAGCATTCAAGTCTGCATGGACGGAGGTCTGCGGTGTGCTTGGGTGTACGCCTAGGAGTGGAGACGCTGTGCAAACGCTCTTACTAGAGCGTCCCTCGAGGGGAGCAGCTGCCAGGCCTCCTCCCCTCCTCTGTTGCCACAGCACCCATCCAGCCGCTGCACAGAACACTGCCCCCGCTGAGGCCATAGCTGGCAGGTGCGTCAGGAACACCCACCCCAACCTGGCCTTGAGTCCTGCCTCGGCCAACTACTGGCTGGATGACCTTGGGCAGATGACTAAGCATCTCCGGTCCCACTTTCATATGTTGTAAAACAAGGAGAGTGACGACACATACCTTGAGGGTTTGGGGATCATTCGCTTATTTATAAATATGAGGAGCTCAAAACAATGCCCGGTACATAGTAAGTGCTCTATACAGTGTCTGCTGCTGCTGTTATTAATGATAGAATATTCTAGAAACATTTTTTTATTTAACCTTCTGTGAGAAATAGTTTTCTGTCTTTCTGTAATAGTCTTCCTAGTGCTCCGTTTTCTCACTGAGTTTCTTAAATAGTTTTTTGGGTAAGACAGAGGCCCCATCTGGGGGCTTATTTTGATCTCAGATTGGTTCTGGTGATGACATGGGGTTTAGTTTACACCGTGCTGGGGCTGGGGCTGGGGCCGTGGGAGCATCCGGTGCTCGCCCAGCGTGGGGCAGAGGCTGTGGGTTCAGCAGGCTGTGGGGGACTGTCGCTGCTGCTGGCTTCCACGTGAGGGACTGGAGATGAGATAGGGTCCGTCAGCAGCATGACAGCCTTGTTCCTCGCTAATCCCCAGCGCCCCGGCCAGCATGTGGGTGTAGCCGATGCTCCCCAAACATGCGTGGAAGGAACGAGAGGCTTTGCCCAAGGTCACCCAGCTCAGAAACAGTGGAGCCTCCTTCAAGCCAGGCAGTCTGGCTCCGGAGTGGATCCGTGCGTTTGCTGAGTCCACTTCCCTCACGTTATCTTTGAAACACCGGAAACGTCCCGGCTCACGGTTGTAGCCTGTCACGGGCCAGGAGTGTGGGCAACCGCCAGAGTTCACTAGTCGAAGCCCCAAGATAAATGCATGGAGCGTTGGAAGCTTGGTCACCCGAGTGCGCTGTCAACGGGCTCCAGTCAGACGCTCGTGTTGAACACATAGGGTCCAGCCCAGATTGTTTCCTCAGGGGAGCCCAGAACCTAAATTCTTGGTACTTGTCAGCTACTCTAGGAAATTAAAATGAGTCAGTTCCTTACTCAACACATTTTCTGTAATCTGATTGCCTGAGTAGATGTGGGTATGAAAGTATGTTGCGTTTTATATGTTCCGTGGGGAATTAGGAGCTCGCATCCCTCACACAGGCCTTGTTCTGCTCTTCTGACAGCCACCTCTCCTCGCTGCCTGGAGGAGAAGGCCGAGCCCCCCCCACCCAGCCCCCCGGCCCCTTATTTGCAGGCTCTTCCCTTTACAGGGTTCCAGCCCAGCACTCACTTCCTGCCTTCCCAGATGGAGTTCAGGTCATTTATAAGATGTTAAACAGTTACGATAAGAAGAGAATCCAGGGGCGCCTGGGTGGCTCAGTGGGTTAAGCCTCTGCCTTCGGCTCAGGTCATGGTCCCAGGGCCCTGGGATCGAGCCCCGCATTGGGCTCTCTGCTCAGCAGGGAGCCTGCTTCCCCCTCTTTCTCTGCCTGCCTCTCTGCCTACTTGTGATCTCTCTCTCTCTCTCTCTCTGTGTCAAATAAATAAAATATTAAAAAAAAAAAAAAGAGAATCCAAAAGACATTTCAGGGCAAGAATGGGAACTTTATTTCGATACTTACTTAGGACCAGCTCAAATCTGTGATACTTTCCTCCATATTCTGTCATTTGTGTGACTCATGTGGCCTGAGGATAGCCAGTGGGGCCAATTGCCACACGTCACCACCCCAGTCTGCTGTTTTTTAGCAGACACAACTGGGCAGACGTGTTTGCCACAATGAGTTGGATAGATTTGGTTAAGCCCCATGAAATCGCCATTGTTCTATGTTGAAATATTAAAATATCAGAAAAAATGGGATGCTGGAAATTTCATGTGGTTCAGCCTAACATAAGGTAGTTCTCCATTGAGTTAGCAGTTTTTGGAATCTGGGTGTTAGGCCAGAAACCCCGTGTTAAGTTACGGACTAGAGGGAATTCTTTTTTTTTTTTTTTTTTTTTAAGATTTTATTTATTTATTTGATAGAGATAGAGCACAAGTAGGCAGAGCAGTAGGCAGAGGGAAAGGGAGAAGCAGGCTCTCTCCTGAACAGCGGGGCTCCATCCCAGAACCCTGGGATCATGACCTGAGCTGAAGGCAGAGGCTTAACCCACTGAGCCACCCAGGCGCCCCGAGGGAATTCATTTTGAGTGCAGTTGCCTTCAGGAGAGGTTTGAGGTAGTGACCACTAAATATTGGGTAGCCATGCCAGGTTTCCTGCAAAATGGAAAAAAAGCATAAAAGTTTGTCCCTGTCCTCAAAGCGCCGATAATCTAGGTAGAAAGGCAAAACCAGTGTTGACTAAGAGTTAAGTGAAGGTTACTCGGAGTTCATAATTTAGGGCCAAGAGGGCACAGCAGCACAGTCTGGGCTGGAGTCCGAAAAAGGCAAGACGGGTTCAGGAAGGTACGGGGGTGACTGGGCTTTAAGGGTGAGCAGAGCTGATGCAGCTGGTGAAGGTAGGGGACCCGCCGAGCGGGGTGGGAACCGGAGGGGCTTCTGAAGGGAGAGGAGGAGTCAGCTAGCCGGGCGTGTGGAGTGAGCCCGCAGTGCGGGGGCAGAGGGTTAGAAGTGAGTTTGGGGGCACAGGATTTCTGCTGCCATCCTGAGTAGATGGGATGTTTCTGCACGTGTGGTTTTTAATACCATGTCTGGGTCAGCCGGGCCTGCACGTGGAGTGCAGTCATAGACTCAGCTGTCAGTCTATACGTCCAGGAGGAGGGCCTAAGAAATCTGGATCCAGCCAGCAGGGTTTGGAAACCCCTGACCAGCCAGTCTCTCGAGCGTCGATTCCGTTCTCACTGTGTCCGAGCTCTCTAGTGACACTGGTTAAAAAGGCAGATTTACTGGGTTCCACCGCAGAGCTGTGGCGTTGGCATGTCTGGGGACAGAGCTCGACAAAGCATGTTTTTAACCAGCTTCTCAGGCAGTTCTTGGCACACGGAAATTGGGGGGTCGTGGCTATAACCAGTGAGGGGCTGGGAGGGTGTCACGCTTGGGTGTGCGGTGGCTGCTGCTCTCCCGTGCACGGAAACCAGGGAACTGCTCTGATTAGAGCCACGTGTGAGCTTGTCCCAGAAGTCAGCCTGGATTAGTCAGCGGAGGAGTCCGAAGTCACTGAAAATAAGGGTCAGCCTGGACACCGAGCTGGCGAGCACGGGCCCCCAGGCTGTGCAGAGAGAAGCGGGTTAGGGACAAGAGTGGGACTAGCAGGGACATGGTAGTGGACACTTGCTGCTCAGCAAATGTCTATTTTTCCTTCTTAACAGCCCCTGACCTCTTTCCTCCTGGGTTCAGATTGGGGGATCTGCAGTCCGTCACCACGCCTTCCCCAGCCAGCTGCATGCCCTGCGCAGGCTGGCCAGCAGGTGCTCCCTCTGTGGGTACAAATATTGAGCAGAGGGACAAAGACGCTAATACTGTTTGCAGTTCTGTTCCACCTACCCAGGTCGTTTCTGCTCTGGGAGTGTTACGGCCCCTATTCCTGCCTTGGTTTCTGGCTCTTTCCAGGTCCTTTTCTCTGGCTTTGAAGTCCGTTCCATGAGCTGCTGATGGCTTTTCGCCGAAGTGCCTTTTTGCCTGAGTTAGCTGGAGTGGGTTTCCTTTGTGCCCACAGAACCCTAACTGTCCTAGTGACTGTAAGGAGTGCATGTAAGGGCAGGACTGCCTGGGAGCTGGGAGACAGTAGGCATGAGAGGCACCCCTCCCATTTAGGGGAGAGTAGTGTAGTGTGAGACCATATTCTGATTAGGAAGAAGACACAGAGAGAAGGCAGGGCCAGCCTGAAGCTGAGCTTTCTCCAAGGGATGGATGAGGAAGGGGTCAGCTGAGAACCCTAGACGTCGAGAAGTCAAGTCTGTACTTTGTTGGGTGTAACCATTGTCACATTTTTATGTTTTGCTTTAAAAAAAAAGCTTCAGTAAAGTTCTTTTGATTATTTTAGATGCTCTCAGGGAATGAGAGGAGAGAGAGCGGGGCAAGGGCTGGGGCGTTCGAGGTCAGCATAGGCTGGAGAGGTCCTCTGGGAAAGCTGGTGGGCCCTTTCACACATGCTGGGAGCGGGGCTTCGGTAGACTCACCTAGCAGAGCAGTAGTAGGTGTTCTGAATTGGCTGGGAAGGGGCAGGGCAGAAAGTAGAATGGGGGAGGTGATTCTGAGACGTCCTTCTTGCAAAGGCTGAGAGAAGGCTGAGTCCAGGGGAGCAGGCTGGGAATAGAGGGACAGAGATGCCCACGTGGTCACTGCGATGTGACCCATGGGATGCGTGTAATACACACGTAAGCGTCGCGTGTGAGAGAGCTGTGGGTACCAGGATGGAGGAAATAGCACAGAAGAATGGATCGAGACAGCTTAGAAGCTTAAAGTATCAGCTCCTGGGACACCTGGGCGGCTCAGTTGTTGGCCATCTGCCTTTGGCTTTGGGAGGTGGTCCCGGGCTCCTAGGATCAAGCCCCGTGTTGGGCTCTCTGCTCAGCGGGAAGCCTGCTTCTCCCTCTCCCACTCGCCCTGCTTGTGTTCGCTCTCTCGCTGTGTCTCTCTCTGTCAAATAAATAAAATCTTAAATAAAATAAATAAATAAATGTAAAAATAAAAAATCGGCTCCTGGGAGAATGGGGACAGAAAGTAACAAACTGGTCCCGTCTGGGGGAAGGAGGATCATAAATGGAGTGTAGTTGGAGAGGCAGTAGGATCCTCACTGTGAAAATTCCAAAGGAATCGTTCACTTTGTTGGCTGTATATTGTTCCCGCAGCAATGTTAAGGGAAGTCTGTCTGTTAGGGGTCACTAACCTATGGATGGAAGTGGCTTGAAGATAACTCCAGCAGACAAACCGGCCGGCATTTGGGGGGAGAAAGTGAAACAGACCCCAGAGTGCCTCACCTTCCTCTGTGCCCTGGTTCCCTAACCGGTACCAGCAGCCACACCCTGGGGGTTGCCCCAGACTCCTGTCTGTCTGTCCAGCCGGCTACCAAGTCCGGCCTGTCCTGAAGCTCCCTTAAATGTTTCTTCCTGAAACTGCCTTTGATGAACTCTTTTCAGATGCCATCAGAGATACCGCAGTATTTTGTTTACTTGCCCCTCGCCTTCCTCCACTCAGGCCCGTCTTCCTCATTAAAATTGGGGTCGTGGGGGCGCCTGGGCGGCTCAGTCGGTTAAGCTTCTGCCTTCAGCTCAGGTCATGATCCCCGGGTCCTGGGATCGAGTCCCGTATCAGGCTCTCTGCTCAGTGGGGAGCCTGCTTTTCCCTCTCCCTCTGCCTGCCACTGCCTCTGCTTGTGTGCTCTCTGTCTCTGTCTCTCTCTCTCTCTCTCTCTCTCTCTCTCTCACACACACACACACACACACACACACGCACACAATTGGGGGCTGTGGCTGGAGGGAAGAGATGGTCTGCTGCCAGGTCTGCAGATGGTGGCTCAGTGGGCTTAGTGGCGCGGAGGGTCACGCAGCTGGTACGGAAGACCCAGGTCTGCCCGAGTGTGAGGCCGGCGCTGCTCCTGCCACAGCAAGCCCCCCCGCCAGACGGTGTCTCAAGTCGTTCTAGGGGAGAGGACCCAGCCTGCTGGCAATTTAATAAGTGCGTGGATTTGAGGCGCCAGATCCTCTTGGAGCAGCCCACGATTCAAGGAGCCCTCTTAAACACTGAAAACAGGCGGGGATACGTAGGAAAGACAAAAGTACACACTTTTGCTGTTCTCATTATAGATCATCCAGTCTCTTAGAGAGCAGCCTGGGAATACAGGTGTTTCAGAATAATTTATGTTCTTTTATTTGGTGATCACACCATTTGAGAGGCTATTCCGTGACCCACTGGAATACAGGCACATGTTCAGAGCTGTAGTTCGCGTTCCCATTCCCCGATCCAGACCTTCCGTCCGCGCTGTCTGCCATGTCGGCTGCAGGGAACTTAGTCATGCTTGGGTTTCGCAATCATAATCCCACGGCCTTGTCCATACCTTCAGAGCACAGCCCGAATCCGACCACTTCTCACCACCCACACCGCCCCCCATCCTGACTTTCAGCTTCTCGTGCCTGCGTTACTCCAGTAACCATCCTTGCCTGCTTGTAGACTTATTTCCAACACATCAGCCAGTTGGATTCTTTCAAAATAGAAGCCATATTTTTTTCTCTGCGTAAAACGTTCTAGTCATTTCCTTCTCACTCGGAGGACAAGTGCAGTTCTTGCAGCAGCCTCTGTAGCTTCAGGCTCCATGTCTTTGTTGGACCCCCTCTGCTGGCCTCCTTTGCCCAGCCTCTGCAGCAGCATCGGCTTCCTTGTTCCTAAGCCAGGCCAGGCCCTGGCCTTTCCCAGGGCCTTTGCACTTGTTGTACTTGCTGTTCCCGCTCTGAAATTCATCCCTCGATAATCATGTGGCTTGTTCCCGTCATTCCCTCTGGTTTTTACTCAGACATTATCAACGAAACCTCCCTGAACACTGAAATATAAAATTGAAACACCCCATTGCCTTCCTACACACTCTATGTTCCCCTCCTCCCACCTCCCAGCCTGGTATCTCAGAGGAGAGAGGGAGTGTACATCTTTTGGCAAACAGTTCCACTCCTTGTGATAATCTCATGGTTTCAAGGACGTTGCCTGAATGAGCCTCTTTATCCTTTTATTCAGCAACACACTGTATGGGCAGCATTGCCTACGTCAGATACCTCACGGCAGGGTCCGAAATCTGCACTCACCTGTGCAGCAGCCTTTGCAGGAAGGCCCCCGCTGTCACTCTCAGGGATGCCAGCTCAGATAATGTGTGTCTGGATCACTGTTGCCTCCTTAGAAGAGCAAACTCCGAGTGGAAAAGTGAGCAACTTGCCTTACCTTAAAATGCACTGTGCAGTATTAATATACACCTAAAAGAAGTGCAAACATAGCAGAGTGAATGAGGTCATTCGGGAAATGTGCCACACCTGGCCCTCAGCAGTTCTCTACGTAGAGGTGTATCTGTTGGCGATCAGCAAACTTCTGCAAGCGGCTGGTAGTGTTTTAGACTTTGTGGCCCACAGGGCCTCTCTAGCAGTGACCCAGGTTTGCCACTGGCGTGGAAAAGCAGCCGTAAACCGTACATAAATAAATGAGCATGTCTGTATTCCAATAAAACATTACTTACAGACCCTGAACTGTGAATTTCAAACAATTTGCTTGTGCCACAAATATTCTAAAAAGTAAAAACCACTCTTAGCTTCCAGGCTGTTGGAGAACACAGAGGCTGGGGTTGGCATGCGGGCTGTAGTTTGTCTGCCTGGACTCCAAGCAGCTCTGTCCAGTGGAGCTTGCTGTGGTGACGGAATCGTCCTGTGCCCGCCTCCCACACTCCGTAGCTATGCGTCATGTGTGGCCGTTGAGCACCTGGCGTGTGGCAGCCAGGGCACTTGAGGAACTGATTTTTAATATTAGTCAATTTTTTTAAAAGGTTTTATTTATTTATTAGAGAGAGCATGAGTTGGGGGGGAGAGGCAGAGGCAGAAGGAGAAGCAGGCTCCCCGCTAAGCAGGGAGCTGGATGCAGGGCTCGATTCCAGGACCCTGAGATTGTGACCAGAGCTGAAGGCAGACGCGTCACCGACTGAGCCACCAGGAACCCCAGGATTTTCAATTTTAATATGAATTTTAGTTTCATTTTAAACAGCTCATGTGGGCTAGTGGCTCGTTTGGGGCAGTACGGGGCCTATAGTGGCTGTGAATGTGCGGGAGAAAGCATGAACAGCGTTGTTCAGTAGCAGAAACCAGGAACGATGGCACACTCACTTGGTGGAAAATACCTATAATAATAGCGAACATCTGTTGAGTGCTTTCTAGACTCCAGGCCGTGTTCTAAGCACCTTACCTGCTCTAACTCCTTGGATTCTCACGAATGTAGTAGTGAAAAGAAATAAACTGTCTTCTGTGTCCACCAGGGATGAATGACTCTTAGATGCACAAGGTTGAGTGAAAAAGTAAGTCACGGGGCATCTGGCGGGCTCAGTCAGTAGAGCATGCCACTCTCGATCACGAGGTTGTGAGTTCAAGCCCCATGCTGGACATGGAGCCTACTTTAAAAAATAAAGTAGGGGCATCTGAGGGGCTCAGTCAGTTAGGCATCCAAGTCTTGATCTCAGCTCAGGTCTTGATCTCGGGGTCGTGGATACGAGCCCTGCATTTTAAGGAGGCTCCTGCCCAGTGTGGAGCCTACTTAAAATGAAAAGAAAAAAATGAATTAAAAAACTTTAAGGGGCGCCTGGGTGGCTCAGTGGGTTAAAGCCTCTGCCTTCAGCTCAGGTCATGATCCCAGGGTCCTGGGATCGAGCCCCACATCGGGCTCTCTGCTCCACAGGGAGCCTGCTTCCTCCTCTCTCTCTGCCTGCCTCTCTGCCTACTTGTGATCTCTCTCTGTCAAATAAATAAATAAAAAAAAAAATCTTAATTAAAAAAAAACTTTAAAACAACAACAACAAAGCAAGTCACAAAAATTGCATACCACGTGATACCATTTTTCAGACCTCACACGCAACATGAAACACTGTTCAGGGATAAACAAATATTTGGTAAAACCATTGGAAAGCAAGGGAATTCAGGTATGTTGCCTTTGGGGGAGAGGAGATGTCCCACTGAGGCCGGCTCCATCCCGAAGAGGCGGTGGGACCCCGACCTCCCGACCTCCTGAGCGGCTGTGTGCGGGCACTCCTCTGTGTAGCCCTGGGTAGGGGGTTAGCAAGCAGCCGCTGACTTCGGAGAACATTGTCTTCACTAAAAGCCCTGGTCATTGAGGTGTCACAGCAGTTAGGACCAAATCTGGTTTCGGTTCATATTCAAGCAAATGTGTTGCTTTTGTGGGTCCTTCGGATTAGAAAACGTGGTTCTTTCTGCAGCTCAAAAACAAAGTGTTAAAACCCTTTGCTCTAGAGGTTTGTTTTTGTTTGTTTGTTTGTTTCACCAAATCCCGTGCTGGGTGAAGTGTTTCCAGAATCGGGCCACAAGAACTTAGTGTGAAAATGAAAAGTCTGAAAACTGTAAAATAATAAATAGGCTTACTTATTAACCGTACCGTGAGAGTGGTCGTTAAAAATGGTCCAGACAGCACCGGAGGGCGACATGAAATTTTACAGATTTCACGTCCAGGCCGGCGTGATTTCAGCATCACGCAGTGTGTGGTGTTGGGGTCAGAGACATTTGTGCTTCTGAGGACCTGGCTCGCTGTGGCCATTCCAGCGAGGGGCTCCTGGGCTCACTGTTGAATGACGTCAAGCTTTTCTATGTAAATATGTGCATCTTTGACTTTTTTTCCTTATTGTTCCATCTTTATTCTTTCCTGCATTACTGACATGGGTTTGTCTTTTCTCCCTTTAGAGAGTTTTGAGGTGACAGTCACCAAAGAAGGTGATGAAGGGTTCTTTCTATCCCTCTTATGATTATTAACCCACTAACTTTGTTTATAAAATTGGGAATCAGCCCTTAAACAAAAGAAACTGTCATGTTCTTTTACCCTGATTTATTCTCCTACTTTGTTTCTATTTTTAAATATCTTGATGGAAATTATATGTAACCAAACCCTTGGTTAGAAATATCTGGACATCAGACATCCATTTGAACTGTACGGATAATGTACATTTTTTTCCTCAATTGAACTTCAGAGATTGACTTTGTAACCGTTTTCTGTGAGTTGTAATTTTGGAAGAGGGCAGTCTTATTTTTATGTGAAATCCATTTTTCTGAAGTTTGATATGTACAAGAAAACATTTATGTTTGTTCTCCCACAGGCAAGAATGGAAACCTAGATTTTCACTCCTAATTAAGCTCTGAGCTGGCTTCCATGTACTGATGTCCCCAGGCAGGCTTCTTTTTTAGGTCCGATAGTCTAGTTTTGGAAACAAGTCTAGCCAATCCCTCCCCGTGACAGAACCGATCTTAACAGTAGACTGTAGCCGTTGAAATGGATGCCTGAGAAGTTGGTATTTCTACCTTTCTCATTCGGTAGTTTGTTTTGATTCCCTAATTTTAGCCAGGCTCATTGCACAGGAAGACTTGTTTCTTTTGATTTTTCTTTCTTTCTTTTTTTTTTTTTGGACAGAATTTCTGTAATTATGATGCTGAACCTATATGTCACACTCCTTCCTCTCTCGACACTTAACTGCATTTTAGCCTTCTCTCTGGTCCAAATAAAAATGGCTACCCGGCTGTCCCCAGTAGCTGGGGACAGTTCCTCCGTGTTATCAGGCCACGGCTGTTTGCTAATGAGACTGCTTTTACCCTGGAGCTGTCTTAAGTACTCCTGTGAAATGCCTGTCTATATTTTCTCTTTTTATCTTTTGTACTCCTGCATGAATGGATGCAAAGTTAAGCAAGTTGCTTGGAAAGCCAGAACATGCTTCTTTTTACTAAAGCCCCAGAACTTACCCCCGTCAAAGCACAGTGCCCTTGCTTTGTCCACAGACCCTCTGAACCCCTGGCTGCTGGACTGTTGTCGTTTCTTTTCCTTTTGGGGGTGTGGGGCCGGGGAGGGGAGGAGAGGGGAGGGCGGGGGTACATGCAGACTCGGGGAGGGCAGAAATTCTAACCTGCGCTGCTTTGACTCCCTAGGTGAGATTTGTGGATTTAAAATTCATGGGCAGAATGTCCCCTTTGACGCAGTGGTGGTGGATAAGTCCACTGGCGAGGGACTCATCCGCTCAAAAGAGAAGCTGGACTGCGAGCTGCAGAAAGACTACACGTTCACCATCCAGGCCTATGACTGCGGCAAGGGGCCGGATGGCGCCAACGTGAAAAAGTCGCATAAGTAAGTACGCCGGGCAGGGAGGCGCGTGCGGAGAACGGTCGTGACCATTGTCCCTGTCCCCAAGGCTCCGTGGGGTTCGTTTTGTTTTAAGATTTTATTTAATTTAAGGCAGAGGCAGAAAAAGAAGGAGAGGGAGCACAAGGAGAGAGAGCAGGGGGGAGAGGGAGAGGGAGGAGTGGACTCCCTGCTGAGCGGGGAGCCCAACGTGGGGCTCGATCCCAGGACCCCTGAGCCAAAAGCGGACATTTAACGGATGGAGCCACCCAGGCATCCCCCAAGGCTCTGTGTTTTTAAAGATGAAGCAGAAGATACTTCTGGGTTGTCCCCCATGACACTGTGAGTTCTTCAAGGGCAGGAATCTTGTCTGTTTACCCCACAGCATTGGATGTTGAACTAATAAATGAAGGAGTCATTTTATCCCACCAAATACTGTTAAAGAAACTAAGGCCCTACGCTGAAAATTGGAAAAGCCCAATTTTTCTTGAGGGAAGTATTTTGTTGTTAGAGGTTCCTTTTTTGGGTGAATTCTAAGGGTCTAGAATTCCTGCGTGCCACGCCCCCTCCTGGCTGTGTCCCTGTCCTTCCTGCCTGCAGAGAACTGGTGTAACAGACAGGCTCCGGACAAGACCTAGATTTAGACAGAATGCAGTCTCTTCCTGTCTTTTTTTTTTTAAAAGTAAAACCCGCCGGGGTTTTTTTTTTTTTTTTTTTTTTTTAAGATTTTATTTATTTGACAGCACAAGCGGGGGAGTGGAAAGCAGAGGCAGAGGGAGAAGCAGGCTCCCCACAGAGCAAGGAGCCCAAAGCGGGGCTCCATCCCAGACCCCCGGGATCATGACCTGAGCCAAAGGCAATCCCCAACCAACTGAGCCACCCAGGCACCCCAGAATCCAGTCTCTTCTCCACCACTTGCTCTCCCTTTGGCATTAGGCCAATTTCGTTTTGTTGAGTCTCAGTTTTTACTTAGTGCCTGGGCTAAGGAGAGAGGGACATGTCGGGGGTAATAGCACATGACCCTCTGTGAGGGTCAGGGGGACACATGGCATTGGGCGTGGAGGGTCTTGGTGAACACTGGGGTGCTGAGAGCCAGCGAATCACCTTACCGTTGTCCTTGAAAAAGGCCTTACTTCAGTCAGAGATCTTGTCCGAGTCAGAAACATGCCCTGAACAGTAGCCCTTGACACTGACCATTTCCGCCCTTTACAGCTGGGTCTGATGGCACCTTTAGTGCCTCTTGCCCGAGCTGGGGAGGTGGAACGTGGCAGCAAGGGGTCTGCTAGGAGGGGAAAGCTGAGATCACGTTGAAGTCCTTTGTTTGTTGGGTCAGTAATGGGCAACAACGGGTTGCTAGTGGTCTTGGTTCCATAGAAGCTGGACAGAACGGTTTCCAGGCTCCCAGACTCCCTGTCCATGTTTCCCGTCTTCTGTGTCTTACCCCCACTTCCTTGGGCTCTAATTTTGTCTTATCTAGTTTATCTCCCTTCCGCGTGCCCTGTCCCATACTGTCAAGAAAACTCTAGTCTCTTTTATTTTGTGCAGCTGCTTTTCTTTATTTTACCAGCCGCCTCGCTCTTGGGGTCTGGAGGAATCGACTCAAATTCCTGTTTTAACTTTCTAAACTTGTCTCCACACTAAAGTAAAAACAATCACTTGTTTAATTTTGATCTCCGTCATTTGAACTTCATGAAACAAGATCGTAGCAAAAGATACATTTAAAACCAGGAAAGAATTGGTACGCTCGGGGTCAAAAAGCAAACCGAACACACAGCTTTTCTTCTTCTTCCAGAGCAACTGTCCACATTCAGGTGAACGACGTGAATGAGTATGCACCGGTGTTCAAGGAGAAATCCTACAAGGCGACCGTCGTCGAGGGCAAACAGTACGACAGCATCCTGCGGCTGGAGGCCGTGGACGCCGACTGCTCCCCTCAGTTCAGCCAGATTTGCAGCTATGAAATCGTCACTCCAGACGTGCCATTCGCCATTGACAAAGATGGTAAGTTGGAGGAGCAGGCCTTCCTGACCGGGGAGACGGTCCGTGGACAGGTCTGCACGCGGGCGAAACTCAAAGATCCGGATGATCTCTGCCCCTCCCTTCAGGCTGCTCTAGAAAGTACCCCAAGCTGGGGGCTCATACGACAGACGCTGGCTTTGTCGCGTGGTTCTGGAGGCTGGGAAACCAGGATCGTGGCACTGGCAGACCCAGGGTCTCCTGAGTCCTGAGGCCTGGTTCACCGGTCTCGATCTCGCTGCGTCCTCACGTGGCAGGGAAAGAGAGAGCCCTCTGGATCCCAATGTGGGGGCCTCACGACCTCACCTAAACCTGAGTTCCTCCCCCAGAAGCACCTCCTTATAACTGCATGGTGTGGGGTGCTAGGACTTCAGTGTACGGGTTTGGGAGGCACAAGCATTCAGTCCATAGCAGAGCCCTTCTGGTGTGTGTGTGTTTCATATCTTTTTACCCTGTCCCCTGAAAGCCTCACTTCTGGCACCTGAAATCGTGTGTTCTTTATGGCGCACCCTTCTTTTTCCTCTCCCAAGGTCTAAAAAATCCCCCACTTCACATATTTTTAATCTGTACCTTCTCACCTTTTCATCAGTGCGCGTCAAAAAGACTGACCTTTGGTTGGTCTGTTTTCTGTTCTTCGTTAGATTTGGATCTTCTGCCTCATCTGACCGTGAAGGTTTATGCCTTCCTGCCAGATCCTCCCATCCCCCGTCATTGAGCAGAATGAGCTCGTGCCAAAAAAATCGCTTCTTGATTAGTTTATGGCTTCTTGATGGTGATACAGGGTCTCTGCTGTTAATGCACCATCCAGAATCTTCTCAGGAAATCACGGACATTGCGAACACTTTGCAGACATCCACACTCACATTCAAAAGCAGGCCCCTCCGTTCTAGGGGGTGGGGGTAGGGACTCTCTCTGCCTCTCTCCGACACACACACAGAGGAAATCTTTTAGCAAGAAATAGATTTAGTGCAGCTTGATCTTGTGTTCCGTATTTGAAGTACTTGAGTTATTTTGTCTTCTTTCTCCTCTTTCATGCAAACTGCTTAATCTTAAAGCAAATACATAAAACCAAAATAGAAAAACCATAGGAATAAATGAAGGTTGAATTGTGTAGACACGTTCCCTCTGTTGACAAAGTCCTTCAAGGTGGACTCAGTGTGTTCAAGCTCAAGACAGCCAGACTGAACGTTAAGGACCTGCGGCTGGAGCTTTCTTTCCCCTCAGTGTTGATGATGCTTGAAGCCCGTGACTTTGTATCCCCGCCCGGCTCCGCGTTCTCACTGTTGCCTCTGCCCCCTGGAAGGTTATATAAAAAACACAGAGAAGCTGAACTACGGGAAGGAGCACCAGTACAAGCTGACGGTCACCGCCTACGACTGTGGGAAGCGGAGGGCAATGGAGGATGTCTTGGTGAAGGTCAGCATCAAGCCCACCTGTACCCCGGGGTGGCAAGGTGAGCCTCGTTCTCCTTTCTCCTCCCGCACCTGTTCTTTAAACGGTGTTGACCAGAGAAAACTGAAGTGTGTGAGTTTTCTTCCTTTCTCCCCACCCCCGGGTTTGTGGACCGACCCAGGATGGAACAACAGGATCGAGTACGAGCCTGGCACGGGCACCTTGGCCCTCTTCCCCAACGTCCACCTGGAGACGTGTGATGAGTCCGTGGCCTCGGTGCAGGCGACTGTGGAGCTGGAGACCGGCCACATCGGGAAAGGCTGTGACCGGGACACCTACTCGGAGAAGTCCCTTCACCAGCTGTGTGGTAAGGGGGGGCCGGCCCAGTGGTCTCCCCAGAAGGCGAGAGACCCCCTCTCAAATGGAAGGGGATGTGTGTGTGTGTGTGTGTGTGTGTGTGTTGCTGGTCAAAATCAGACACTGAAACACACTTGGACCCTCTGAAAGGGCTGTCACTGTCTTCCTGGCTAGTTTTCCTATTGGGTGGCTTTTAGGAGGTTCATAAACCCCTGTCAGTCTATTCCGAACATTACGGGCACGTGCATTTTAAGAACCAATGATTGGAGGAATGTATTTCTCTAACCGAGGGCATCCTCCAAAGAGGGATTACATAAGTGGATTGAGTTTGAAACGAAAGGAGATGTTTATCTCAAGATAAAGAAAAAAACGTAGGTAATGCAATAGCTTTTGGCAAACGTGAAGCGGAAAATCAAAAGTAAGGATACTCCCATGTCCTTTCGAGTCTCAGCAGATTCTCTTTGCCATAAACATTATGTGAATCAGAGACCAGTGGCTACAGATCTGATTAAAGCCTGGCGCTATCTTCACCATCAGTTTTTCTGGTTTATCTAAATGAGGCAGAGGTGAGGTGTGGATGCCTGTCGTGGAAAGTGCTGAGGAAGACTGTTTGCTTTCATCAGGGACAAAACACCTGTAACTTGAATGAGGTCTTCACGATCCGGGGGTGTTTTGTGCTTCAAGAGCTACTCAGTGTTGGCTCTGCCAGATGCACCAGCCCTTGCTTACCTGTCTCTCCACCGGCCTGGTAACAGCCAGCAGATTTAGGATTTCTTACAAAACTGGAAGAAGCAAAAGCAAAAAAGTATATTATACTCTGGTGTGGCATGATTCTGAGTCCAAATAGTCATATACTTAAATACGTATATAGTTAAGAGAACTGGGGCATATCCTGTTTTGGTTTTTTGTGTCTTTTTTTTTTTTTAAGATTTATTTGACAGAGAGAGAGATCACAAGTAGGCAGAGAGGCAGGCAGAGAGAGGAAGGGAAGCAGGCTCCCCGCTGAGCAGAGAGCCCGATGCGGGGCTCGATCCCAGGACCCTGAGACCATGACCTGAGCCGAAGGCAGAGACTGTAACCCACTGAGCCACCCAGGCACCCCGGGCATATCCTGTTTTAAACTATGTGTGGGGAGGGGCAGAGCGAGAGGGAGATGCAGATGCCCCACTGAGCAGGGAGACCGATGCGGGGCTCGATCCCAGGACCCTAGGATCATGACGAGAGCCAAAGGCAGAGGCTTAACGACTGAGCCACCCAAGCGCCCCTATACATATTTAAGTATAATGTTTAAAACTCATTTTATCTCCAGTGTCATGATTTTTTATGGTGTCAGATGAACATTTCCTCAACAGAACAGTTTAAAGTCAGGAAGAATGGAAAGGATTTCCTATGCGGGTGCTTATGAAACTGTATGCTCTGGACTTCCACAAGTGCCTGACAGGCCTATGAAGGAGGTGGCAGTGACCTCATTTTTACTGAGGAATGAACTGTGACTGGAGGAGGATAGGGTCACACTTTTAGGGAGTGGCAGGCGCTCACATCTGACCAAGGTTATGTGTTAGGTGATGTGGCTCTGAGGACCAGGTGACTGGGAGAACTTAGGCTTCTTCTGTGGACGCATTTAAACGGAAATTGCGCTTGGCAATATATGATAGCTGGAAGATTTTTTTCATGTTCTTTGGCTTCCTAATTCCATTTGTAGGAATTTATGGAATCACACAGAGGTCCTCATAAAGGCAGGGTTCATCATAGAAAAGAGTAGGGACAACGTCAGTGTTCACTAGGGAGATTAGTTAAGTCACAGTATATCTGTTCCTTTCACACATTTAAAATTATGCTGTAGAAAAATATTAATGGGAGTGTGGGTATGTACGCATATCACTAGACTTCATTTTTATAATAAGTATTCGTAAGGAAAAGACTGGAAGTGTTTATACACAGATGTTAATAGTGGATATATTTCGGTGGGATTGCAAGTAAGACTTTCTCCCTTTTTTCCTTTTTTAAAAATATCTGCAGTTACTATTTGTGATTTTTTATTTTTTAATCAAAACCGGGATTATAGACTGGGACTAGCCGGTTGTATAAGATAAGGATGTTGCATTAGTGTGGCTTTGAAACTGTACCTTTTAAGCCCTTCATGAAACATGTGTTGAGTGTCACTATGTCGGCCTAGGTGCTGCGTCAGGCACTGCCGAACTGCTCCCTTCCCCGAGCGGGTCCTTGAACTGGACTGTGGGCCTCCCCACCGACAACGGCCATGACAGCGACCAGGTCTTCGAGTTCAACGGCACACAAGCAGTGAGGGTCCCAGATGGCGTCGTCTCCGTCAACCCGAAGGAGCCTTTCACGATTTCTGTGTGGATGAGGCACGGGCCTTTTGGCAGGAAGAAGGAGACGATTCTCTGTAGCTCAGACAAGACAGGTAGGTTAATGTGCCGTTGGGGCATCCGTCATACTCAAGTGGCCCCCGAAGTGGTCGCTGGAGGCAGGGCACCTGACTTCCCCCAGAGGCTCCCACGGGCTGGTGGCGACACACGTGTCCTGTGCTCTGGGCTGGGGTACTGTGTCCTTGAGATACTGCACTACCCTTGGTGAGTTGGGTCCCACGTCAGTGAAACCCAGGGGTGTTTGTTTCTAAACTCTGCCTTGGCCCACCTGGAGAAGTCACTTGCGCTGATGAAACTATCTTCCAAATCCATTAAGGAAATGGCCTTTACTTCTCCACCGGGTCCTAAGTTGGCAATTTACCAGTAGGATTTCTCTCTGCAGACATGAACCGGCACCATTATTCCCTCTATGTCCACGGCTGCCGGCTTGTTTTCCTCCTCCGCCAGGACCCTTCGGAAGAGAAGAAATACAAACCTGCAGAATTCCACTGGAAGTTGAACCAGGTGCGTGCCTGGAAAACTGGCTGGGTTTGATCTTTCCGAGAGTATGAGTAGGTGTTGCAACCTTACGTGGGACCGGCTGTGTGGGGGCAGCTTATGGGCAGTGTGTATTTATGTTCTTGAGTCAATACGAAAATATAAAAAACTTTTTGCAACCTACGTAGATATTGTAGACACAGTTCTCTTCTAGTAACCACAGTGACCGTGTTCAGTTTCTTCTGATGACATTTCAAAAAAACTTTATTATGTAGGTGATAAGACGGCAAGTTAAATCCTTTGAACTCCTTTCCACCGAAAGCCTGTTTTTCATTTTATAAGTGTGTATTTTATGCATCCAGTATTAATATAAAGAAATTTTATGCCCTTTTTTTCAATCTTATTTATTTGACAGAGAGAGAGCGATCACAAGTAGGCAAAGAGGCAGACAGAGAGAGGAGGAAGCAGGCTCTCCGCTGAGCAGAAAGCCCGACATGGGGCTCGATCCCAGAACCCTGGGATCATGACCTGAGCCAAAGGCAGAGGCTTTGACCCACTGAGCCACCCAGGCGCCCCAAGAAATTTTATGCTTTAAATTCAGAATACTATGTTGTAATTTACTGAAATAAGCAGCATTTGCTTACAAATTGGGATGGAGATCCTGGTATTGGTTTATTCATTAGTTAAAGGCTTGGCTCCTGAACTGTGCCAAGGAGCCCCCGGGGGCCTCAGCAAATTGAGGGGTGCCACAGGTGCTTTAAGTTGTCACGGAGCCAGCAGCTGTAACATCTTTCAGAAACCTCACAAACTACTAGCTTGAGGGAGTTTACACTTTCGACATTAGGTCACGTTATAGCCCTTTTGATGATAGCGTATCTGTGCAAAGCCGCTTTCCCAGCAGTTTCTGTGATAAAAAGCAAGTGTCACGTGAAAAAAACCGACATGTGATAGGAAGCAGGGAGACACTGTACACTGGGGAGGCCTGTTCATTAAAATCACAGCAGATCATTTCTCCTCCTGATTTTGGTTTGGATCAAGACGGAAACCTGTGGCCCGAGCTCAGTTCTGTCTCGTGGAGTTAGTGGGCCAGAGCTGACAAATGTCTGCCTATAGTTACGGGAACAAAGCATCGTCCCCACTATGTACAAGGTAGATCGACGTGTGTGAGCACAAGCGAGACAGGAGGGCCGTGTGACAGTGCGAAGCGACGGTCCAGCTGGTAGCAGTCATCTCTTACTCGTGTCGTTTTCGTTTTCATAGAGAATCTGAGAAACTTATACATATGGTTTTTCAAGAAACTAAAGAAAGGCACAGTCCAGAAAAAACTCTGCCGTGTACGTAGAATTCGTAGGCCCAGTTCTGTTATAATAACCGCAGTCTCTATTTATGTATTTAGTTTCTTCAGATAACAGTAAAAAAAACTTCATTATGGGAAGTTTCAGCAGAGGTAAAAGCAGACAGATTAATGTAAAGAACAACTCCACGTAGCGTTCCCCTGGCTTCAGCAGTGCACACGTGGCCGGTCTGGTTTCGTCATCCCTGCTCAGTGTCGATGGTTGTTGTTACCTCCTCGAGTCAATGCCAGTTTGTTCTCTGGGGGGGTAATGCAGTTTGTGCCTCTGAATGGTAAGCAGAACTACAATTCTTTGGTTACATCTTAAATGTAACATCTTAAAAAATGAATAGGGCGCCTGGGTGGCTCAGTCAGATAGACGTCCAGCTCTTGATTTCGGGTCAGGTCATGATCTCAGGGTCGTGAGATCGAGCCCTGCATCGGGCTCCCCGCTCATGAGTCTGCTTTGGTTCCCTCCCTCTGCCCGTCCCAGGCTTGTGCATGCGCGCGCTCTCTCTCTCTCTCTCAAAAATAAATTTGACAGTTCCTTAATATAGTCAGATATCTAGCCAATGCTCAAAGTTTCAGATTGTTTCATTAATATGTTTTTAAATTTATTTGAGAGAGAAAGCACGAGTGAGGGGAGGAGCGGAGGGAGAGGGAGAAGCAGGCTCCCCCGTCCAACAGGGAGCCTGACGTGGGGCTCCCCCCGAGATCACAACCCGAGCTGAAGGCAGATTCCCTGAACCACCCAGGGTCTGTCCTGTAAATCTTATATTTATAATCTGTCTGAATCGGGACCCAAATAAGGGGCCATACATGGTGACTGGTTGATAAACCTTTTGACTTTATTTTGTAATCTGTAGATTTTTCTCTTCTCTCCTGTAATTTATTTGATGACAAAATCAGGTCGTTTGTCCCACAGACTTCCCCATAGCGTAGATTCACCTGGTTGTATCCGTCCTTGTGCCTGTAAATCCATGGTGTGGCCTCAGGGGTCGATGGGGCTCGGGTTTGCCTGTTCCTGTGTCTGGTGGTTCGTGTTTCTGTGATGGGACGAGCCATTCGTGCTCACTCTGTCTCGGTCGTCCGTGTCGTGGGGAGTGTGTCCCCTGGAAGGACTCATGGGAACAGCCCAAGTTCCTCCGTGTTGGGAGTGTGTTTGTGGCCTTTACACAGAAGGTCAGTGTGGCTGGGTCTAAAGTCTCTGGCTCCCATCTAGGGTTTGCAGGAACAGAACATGTCCTTGTCCGTTGTCCTCGGACGGAAGAGGCTGCTGCCGTGCTGTCAGCCATCCGATCTCTTTCCCTCATAAAACACTTGGTCCTTTGGTTTGGGTGACCAAAGGATGCATTTCTTTTCTTTTCTTTTCTTTCCTTTTTTTTTGAAGCCAGTTCCTCTTATGCCTACGTCTTGATTGTTTGGGGTCTGTTTCCCCAGATACATGGTACGCCCTTCTCTTAGTATATAGATTAAAGCCATTTGGCGTTCAGGCAAGTTTGTGGCGCTGCTGTTAACAGTTCTTAGCACATCCCGCTCCTTCCCTGGGGACCCCTCACCTTTGGTTGGTAATCCTTGCGTGTTTTCTGTGCCTGGCACTTTCTATTCCTGTTTCATTCCTGTTTTGTCAGCTCTTATCTGAGCTGCTGTAGCCATGAACTACATTCCTTCGTGTTTTGTGTCCCTTTCCTGGCAATTCTGGTGTGTTTTGAGACAATACATGATCGTTTTCATGTTTGTTGCTGGCATGACTTGAAAGGGGGTCTGGAGAGAGATTAGTCCGACAGTCCTCTTTCTTTCTCTTAAAAAGTTCATATGGGATTGAGCTGTGGTCCTTTCTCCCCTCCTCATTTTTGCATAAAATTACTTTTCCTGTACTTTGAAAAGAGGGAGTTGGCTGACATGACCTTTTTCCTAGTTTCTGGGCTCTGCCTCCCCATTCTGTTGTCATAAAGCACCTCAGCCACCCTCTGCTGTCCCGTGGACTGGGCGCCCTGTTGCTTTTCCCCACCTACACGCGTTTTGGGGTGCACCCATGCATCTCGGGGTGCACCGGGGCACTTAACTGAGGAGGGTCACGGGTGTTGTCTGTGGCTTTAGGCTTTGCCATTCTGATCACCTAGTTTTCAAGGAAATCCAAAAATTATGCCAATTCTACCCCTAACGTCTCAGAATACTCTCAGGGACTTTTGACTAAAATCAGATGGACTTTGAGTTATGGTTATCATTCTGCTGACGCCCCAGAAACCTGCGGTACAAGAACGAGGGGGACAGTAGACACTGCTTTCTCGAGGAGCTAAAACTACAAAACTTGCTTTAAATAGAGACTAGCTGAATTAAGGTATTACCTGCCTCAAAAGTGAATTGCTGTGCAATCCCTTCATTTAAAAAGGTTTCATATAATCAAGTGTATGTACTTACCTGTTACACAAATGTGAGAGACATAGACCCAGTGGTAGAGGTTTGGATTTTTTCTATAATAAACTCGTCAGGAGTAGCTGCTTTTCTCTGGGGGATATACTTTGGTAATTTTTTCATTTATTGTGATGTTTTTGGCCTGTTGAAGTCTTCATCAGTTCAGTGTTTTAGAATATGTAGATTGGGCAGCTTATTTAGAAACACCTTTTTAAAAATTGATCCCGGGGCGCCTGGGTGGCTCAGTGGGTTAAAGCCTCTGCCTTCGGCTCAGGTCATGATCTCAGGGTCCTGGGATCGAGCCCCGTGTCGGGCTCTCTGCTCAGCGGGGAGCCTGCTTCCTCTCTCTCTCTCTCTCTCTCTCTGCCTACTTGTGATCTCTGTCAGTAAATAAATAAAATCCTAAAAAAAAACAAAACAAAACAAAAAAAAAACACTTGATCCCGCTCCATCTCTTTCTCTGCCTGTCTCTGTTCTCGGTTGCCTGCCTCCTCCTCTGAAGCTAGAGGTCAGGGAGTGCCGGGCTCACGGGGCCTGGAGGCTGCCAACCCCTCGCTTTCCCTCAGCAGTGAGGGAGATGCTCCTTCGTGATGGGGAAGGAACACAGCGGGACCCCTCACGCCCTTGGAGCTGGATGCTCAGTTTACTTAGATCATCGCCTTTGAATTGAAAAAGAAGATGCACGTGCTCCCACGTACCTTATCCTGACCGGAAAAGGAGGCCTGGCCGGTCGGCGGGCTAAGCCAGCTCCATGGGAGGCTGTCTGGCCTGAAGATACCGGAATCTCGTGGCGCCCGACTGTTGGCAGAAGGGAATTGGGCCGCGCCGTATTCTGAGGCCGCGTCATGTGATGAGTGAGCGCTGCCCCCTGGTCTGGAAGGTCCTGGTGGTGAGAGTGTTACTTTGGCCATTTTGGGCGAGAGGTGGTCGAGTGAGTGAGATGTATTTTGTGGTTAGATTTTTTAAAAATCAGCTCCTTTTTCAGAAGACATTCCTTATGGGTGACCTGCTCTCCACATCCAGGTGTGCGGCTCTCCCTGTTTCTGGATGAGAGGGAAGGTAGACACTTCATGCTCTGCCCCTTCCCTTCCGTAGGTCTGTGATGAGGAATGGCATCACTTCGTCCTCAACGTGGAATTCCCGAGCGTGACTCTCTATGTGGACGGAGTTTCTCACGAGCCCTTCTCTGTGACCGAAGATTACCCGCTTCATCCGTCCAAGATCGAAACTCAGCTCGTAGTTGGGGCCTGCTGGCAAGGTAACGGTCACTGGCACCCCCTCCCCGATCTCGGGACTTGAACCTGCCTCATGGCCATAGTGGGGGAAGCAGGCTCATCTCAGTGTCTTGCCCCTCATCCTCGTGTCCTTCATCTTGTCGTCTCTTCTCCTGGGCAAGGCCTTTCTGGGGACACTGCCGATGCCGTACTCTGGGGCGCTCGCCAGCTGTGCGGTAGAGGACTGAAGCAGCCAGCCCCTTCGGGGAGCCTGGGAGGGAGCATGACCCGGAGGGAGAGTACAGTTGAGGGGTTGTTTTATAAATTAATCTGTTTATTGAAAAGTTCACGAGAATCAGGAGGCGGCAGCTGATCAGGCACAAAACTGTAAGTGTACCTTGACCCAGAGGACTCTTCCACAGCGGTCAGTGCCGGCCAAGCCAGTAGGAGCTTGCTTGAAGGGGCTCCCAGACGTCTCCGCTGCAAGACCAGGGATGGGTGACAGTCACCAAAAGGACAATACTGTTTATTCGTACTTCTGACGGGCGGGTCGCATGCCAGTCACTTTATACGCGTTGTCTCACTAATCCTTAACAGTAAGTTTGTGGGGAAAGAACGGTCTTTAGCCGCATTTTATAGCTGGAGAAACTGAGGCTCAGAGCCCGGGGTTACCCTGCTGAGTAATGTTGGTGTCAGGACTTGAACCCCCGAAGCTGGTGCATTGAGAGCCTGTGGTCTGATGGGTGCCCCTTCTCGGGATAATTGTTTATTAGTCTATGAAACAAAAGGCATATGATTTCCTGTGAAAACTGAATTAGAGTTAGCCAAGCACTAGAAGACTAATGTCTTGAAATGCTCATGCCTGTGCTGCTTTCCTAACGCACGGACAGGCAAGCCCTGGGAGCACGTTTAGTAGCTGCGTCATTCGGAAGCGGTGACGGGCTGTGTGGCATCCGCAGCGGCCTGGGGGGTGGGAGAGGAGCGGGGACAGCCGGGCCACCGTGCTTTGGTACCGAAGGAAAGGTGACCCTCAGAAGTTCGTAGAAGGAAGCGCGCCCAAGCTCACGGGCCCTCCGTCCACCCTTGAGGTTCACGACCTCACATGAACCCCCACACTTGACGGGGTCTCCGTCCCCCTAAACAGACCTCGGAATATCTGTTTCTCCCTGTGGAAACATCGTACCTCGAGGTCGGCGAGAAAGTGACAGAATAGCCCAATTCCCATGACAGCGTTGCTTTGATTTCAGGGAATTTGGATTTTTGAGTTTCATCATTTTCCTGCAGAGCCTTTTATTTATTTATTTATTTTTAAAGATTTTATTTATTTATTTGACAGAGAAAGATCACAGGTAGGCAGAGAGGCAGGCAGAGAGAGAGAGAGGGAGAAGCAGGCTCCCTGCTGAGCAAAGAGCCCGATACGGGGCTCGATCCCAGGACCCTGAGATCATGACCTGAGCGGAAGGCAGAGGCTTAACCCGCTGAGCCACCCAGGCGCCCCTCCTGCAGATCCTTTTAAATGAAAAATGTCAAGACAGCATTTTAGAGTGAAGCTCTCTAGCTGACTCCTAGATTTAATTTCGGGGACAGTTCATCTATGAGAATGTGGAACTTGTGGCCGGGGAATGAGGAACAGATTACCAGGGAAGTGGGAATTGTTATAGTTGTCTTTTTTTTCTTTAATTATTTTATTTATTAGAGAGAGAGCATGCACAAGCAGGGGGAGGGGCACAGGGAGAAGGGGAAGCAGCCCCCTGCTGAGCCAGGAGCCCGATGCAGGACTCCGTCCCAGGGCCCTGAGATCATGACCTGCGCCGAAGGGAGACGCTTAACAGACTGAGCCCCCCAGGTGTCCCTCAGTTGCTAAGTCTTAACATTTCAGTCCAGAGCTGCTTCCCAAATTAAACAGTAACTCATGTTTTAAAAATAAGAATTTTAAAAATATGGGACGCTTGGGTGGCTCAGTTGGTTGGACAACTGCCTTCGGCTCAGGTCATGATCCTGGAGTCCCGGGATTGAGTCCCGCATCGGACTCCCGGCTCCACGGGGAGTCTGCTTCTCTCTCTGACCTTCTCCTCGCTCATGCTCTCTCTCACTCTCTCTCAAATAAATAAACAAAATCTTAAAAAAAAAAAAAAAAAAGAATTTTAAAAATAGGAATAAAAATCTGAATGCAAACCGGAGAGCTTTCTTGCTTGGGTCAAAGTAAAGCCCCTTCCTGGGCTTCCTCTGGGGCCTGTTTGGCCCACAGCGTCCATCACGCGGTGGCCGTCAGCTTCCTCTCTTTCTGCCTCAGCTTCTCAAGATCCTCAGCCAGAAAAACGCGCCGAAGCTCCCAGACCAGGCATGTGGCTTATAAAATGTAGTTCCCCGGGGGGGAGATCTCCTTCCTCCTTCCTTACAAACTCAGGGTGGCAGGCCCATGCTGTAAACAGCAGCCTCACGGCCATCGGCCAAAATGTCATCCCTAACGGGTTCCAGAGGCACCCGGAGGCATGGTGGGAGTGCAGATGCGCACACCGGGCCTGTCCCCAGGCTGTCCCCATGCCACTGCTGCACAGGAGGTGTGGGGGCCTGGGCCCTGGGCTGGGAAGTGCTCCCACGACACGGTCTGGAAAGTGGAGGGTCTGTGCTCGGTCACCGGCCGTGGGCCTCCCTGGCCTGGGGTTACTGTCAGAACACGGGGTCGGGGCCTGCACGAGGGGTCCGAGGTTAGAGGCCCCAGGCCCACCACCCGTGACTGATTACCTGTTTCTCTGGGTGAGTTCCTTAACCTGGACTCTCCCTTTCTGTTCAGAAAAAGTGGATAAAAATGCCTTCATTTCTCTATGACTTAGGGGTTAAAGTCTAGACCAAAATGAACTTGTTTTGAGCTAAAAAAATACACACTTTTATGTGTTTACCGTACACAGACCAGGCTTTGGATGCTTACTGGTGCTGCCAGTTTGTCTAGGCAAGTGTTTCCGTATTAGAGAAGAGCCACGGCCCAGGGTGTGGTTGTCCCGGTGTCCGCCCCTCTCTGCCGCCTGTGTGAGCGGCTCTTCCGAACGCCAGCCCAGATGCCAGGCCGGGACGTCGGGAGTTCAGTGGGTGGGCGTTGGTTCGTCTTTCTTTGAATGGGGCCTGGCTTTTGGCGAGGCAGGTGTGCGAAGGTGAGATAGAAGAATGTGGAGAGGCAGGGAGCTGGGGGGTGGTAAGGCCCAGTGAGAAGGTGGTGGAGTACGAGCCTGCTTGCGGGGGGTGGGTGTCCCCACGGGGGCCAAGACGGGAGGGAATTCTCTTTGTGTTTTATATTCAGTAGCTTCTCAAGACTAATTTTCAAGTTCCAGTGTGAAGAGCCTAACCTCTTGGTCCTTTTCTATTGTCTTTGTCTTGCTTTTCTGCAGAGTATCCAGCGTTTGAAAATGACAATGAAACCGAGCCTGTGCCTATGGCCTCTGCAGGTTGCTGGATCTTTCCCTACGGTTCACTCATGTGTTTCATTTAAAGACAAGACATCCGTTCATTCCACATTCCGCATGAGATGCCCGAGTTGCATTCTGGTCCCAGAGCCCCTATGAGCCACTGCTTTGCTTTATGCTCCCCCCACTGCTTCCCGGGAGTGACCCTTTTTTTGCCCAGTCTGATCCCAGTTGAAGTGAGGGCAAATGACTCATTAATGTCCTGCACTAATGGGACTCTCCGCCCCACCCCCCAATCAAATTTGACCCTGACCCCCCTACCCCACTGCATGAGGCTCCCTGCTGAAATCTTACAGGCCCCATCAGGGAGGCCACCTCCTGGTTCCCCTGTGGCTGAACCATGATACAGGAAGAGACTCATTACTGGATACTCTCTCCTGACCGGTACTAAATTTGAGACACACGTTTCTTAGAAGTCTCAGTCCCCGGTGATGGCTCACAGCGTCTAATGTCCTTATCATGAACGAGACGTGCTATTGACATTGGTCTCTTTTCATCATTGCGAGAATAAGTTCTGTTTCACCTGCTCTGGGCTCTCGGCTACAGCCTGTCAAGGGCCAGTTTCTGGGTCTCCGTTTTCCTTATAACACCGTCAGTGCCCAGTTACCCTCAGTGGTGGGAGCCAGGCACGATCAGCTGTGCAAGGCGTCTCCTGTGTAGGCTGGGGGAGTAAGTGTCCCTTTAATCTTCCTAGTCCTGTCGGTGTGTGTTCCTTCCCGAGTTTGTACGTATCCACGAGTGTGCTCAGTCAGGAAAAGCAGCCCAGGGTGAGACCCAGCTGATGGAGAAGGCAGTGACCCAGGAGGCTGGCGCTGCTGGAAAATGTCACCAGTGCACCAGGGTGACGGGGGCAGTGTAGGCCGCCCTTTCCAGGGAGCAGCTAGTTGCGTGGGGACACTCATGGGACCTCTTGGCTTCTGGGCTTCGGGTGAGGGACCCCAACACCTCTTCTCTCCAGGCCATATGCATGATCATAAACGATTTAATTTCTCCATTGCACTTCCATGTAGATCGCAAGGCTAACAGGATTTGGTACGAACTAACCCGCATGTCCCTCCATCCAGCCGCCACCGCCGGTAACACTACATTGCGAAGCAAAGCAGGAGGCCCCGGGCCGTGCGCGTAACTGCCTGCTCTGTTTCCCCGTGTCCCTAAGGCGGTGAGCTGCACATGACCCAGTTCTTCCGAGGGAACCTGGCTGGCCTGACCGTCCGTTCCGGGAAACTCGCCGACAAGAAGGTGATTGACTGTCTGTACACCTGCAAAGAAGGGCTGGACCTGCAAGTCCCTGAAGACAGCGGCAGAGGCGTGAAGGTGACCTTGGCATTAGCTCGCAAGGTGCTCCCGACCTTCTCCAGCACGAGCATGCAGGCTGCTGGCGAAGGATCAATCCGTGATTGATCCTGACCCGTGTTGACCCACAACACCTCTAACCCTGAACGTGGTGGGGGTGGGTTTCCACCGACCAGATCCCCAACCCTCCAGACACCCGCCCTGCCAGGTGTCCTCCAGTTGGGTTCGGTCCTGACACTGCCCAGCGGGAGTTAGCGCAGACGCTGCAGGAGAGGAGGGCTCAGTCCCCTGCACAGGTGCTACGTGCAGGTGCCAGGCCCTCGGGTTACCCACACTTTGTCCAGCTTAGCTCCCATGATCCCCTCCTTTGGGTTTCAGTAATTTGCTTGAACTACTCAGAAAACTGCAGAAAACACGTTGCTTAGTGCTGCTGGTTTATTATAAAGAATACAACTCAGGAACAAGCGGCTGGAGACGGTGTGGAAGGCAAGGAAGCGGGGAGGGGAGGGAGCTTCCCCGCCCCCTCCAGGAGCACTATCCTCCCAACAGGGGAAGCTCCCAAGCTCTGTCCTTCAGGGCTGTTTCCAGAACTTCTGTTAGGTGTGCACAGCTGGTTAAATCATTGGCCAGAGGTCAGGGTTGGGGCTGAAAGTGCCCTGCAGTCACACGGGCTCTGTGGTGTCCAGTTCCGTCCTGAAACCATCTCAGCCACCCAGAAGCCACTCGTTAACACAGATGCTGGTGTGCTCGGAAGGAGCTTATTATGAGTAACGACAGGTGCTCCTGTCACTCAGGACACTTCCAGGGTTTGGCAGGCAGAGACTAAATAAACACACACACACACATTTCTTTTTTTTTTTTTTTTTTTAAGGTTTTATTGTTTTTAAGTAATCTCTACATCCAACATGGGGCTTGAACTCACAATCCCGCAGTCAGGTCACACGCTGCACCAACTGAGTCGGCCAGGCGCCCCTGTATTTCTTGTCCCACAGATGCATTCGCGCCCCGGGCATTTACCCTTGAAGGGGGGCGGGGGGTCTTGTCTCGGCAGCTCTATGAGGTTTCCTCCCCAGGTTCCCAATTAAGACCGAGGCCCAGCTGACCTCTTTCTTTGCCAGACTATGTGTGGTTTCAGTTTTTTGCAGTTCGAACCCTTTTTCTCTCCCCTCTGGCCTGATTTCAGATCCATACGAACCCCAATCAGTTGGCGTTGACCTTGGAGGGAGATGACATCGGGGAGCTGGATAAGGCCATGCAGCGCGTCGCCTACCTGAACTCTCGACAGTTCCCCACTCCGGGGATCCGAAGACTTAAAATCACCAGCACGGTCAAGTATGGGCCGATTCTTAACTCTTGAGAAGAAAACACGTCTATTTAGGTTTTTAAGACACCCCAGCCCTCCCTTGTTACTGGAGGGCGTGGACGGTGGCATGAATGGTGCTGGGGACCTGTTCTGGGCCGGCCGCTGCCTCTGGGCCCCCGGGGGCTTGGGGAATCCATGGGCCGTCACGTGTGTAGCCCGCAGACCCACTTCTCGAAGCCCTGACCCTTGCCGCCTCCGTCGCTTGTTGGCAGGTGTTTGAACGAGGCCCCCTGCGTCTCCGTGCCCCCGGTGGACGGCTACGTGATGGTGCTGCAGCCCGAGGAGCCCAAGGTCAGCCTCAGTGGCGTCCACCATTTCGCTCGAGCGGCTTCCGAGTTCGAAAGCCCAGAAGGGGTTTTCCTTTTCCCTGAGCTTCGCATCATCAGCACCATCACGAGAGAAGTGGAGCCTGAAGGGGAAGGGGACGAGGACCCCACAGGTAACAGCTCTGCTGGGCTGGTCGCCCTCCCCTTGGCTTGAACGTGGGTGGCTGGCGCCCCACGGCTGCTCCTTCCTGCATGCTTTTTCTCTGAGATTTTGAGATTTGAATGTTTGGATGTTATTCTTGGGTCTGCTCCTGGAATCTGACTCGGGGTCGAAAGCTCATTGTGTTCTTTGGAAAACCTGTCTGGAGAGTCCTTTCCTCTCTGGTGTGGTGTCCGGATCTGAGATGCCCTTGTGGAGGCTGAGAGGCTCCGGGCCCATGGCAGGGGACAGTGCTGCTCCTGCTGGCTGTACAGCGGCCCCGCATTCTTGGGCCGGCCCCGGGGGCCAGTCCTCCCAGACACGTAAGGCACCCTGATTCTTGACAGGGCCTCTCCTGGACCTCTGTCATCAGTCACTGAAAGGGCTCTGTGAGCTCGAGGCCAGTTAGCAGGCCACCCGGGGTGACAGGCCTGTCTGGGCTCCCCGGCCTCTGCCATTAGTGCTTGGTCTGTTCTTACAGTTCAAGAGTCACTGGTGTCTGAGGAGATCGTGCACGACCTGGATACCTGTGAGGTTACGGTGGACGGGGACGAGCTGAACCCGGCCCAGGAGAGTCTGGAGGTGGACGCGGCCCGCCTGCGGCAGAAGGGCATTGCAGTGAGCGCTTCCGACCTGGGGGTGGTCTTCACAGGTGAGCGGGTCAAGGCCAGGCCGGGGGCCGAGCAGAAGCCTCAGTCCTGCACACACACACCCCACCGGCCATCCTCTCCGAGCTCTGGGAGAGACCTGGGGACCGTGGCAGAGGAGAGGCTCAGCCTGGGCCATTCAGCTTCTCCTGGCAGGAAGGGAAGCACAGGCATTGCCCTACTTCCTGTCCTTGCGAGGGGCTGACAGTGAGGCACGGGATGGCTCCCCACCCCCTGCCGCAGGACACGCGCACCCACTTGGTCCAGCCGCCCCCAGCCAGTAGGCCACCTTCTTCCCCTGTCCCCATAGGTGTGGACACCATGGCCAGCTACGAGGAGGTGCTGCGCCTCCTGCGCTACCGGAACTGGCACACCAGGTCCCTGCTGGACCGAAAGTTCAAGCTCGTCTGCTCGGAGCTCAATGGCCGCTACATCAGCAACGAGTTTCAGGTGGAGGTGGGTGATTGGGTGCCCCCCTATGGCCCCATGTTCAGAGCATCCATGAGGCACCTGTTGGGATGCGTCCAAGTGCGCTAGGCTTTCGCGGCCTGGGGGTCGCCGATGTGCCCCTCATGTGCGTCTGAGGGGCCTCTGGAAGGAGGTGGAAGAGCTAGAGGCAGGTGATACCTCGTGAGTAGAGCCAAGGTGGTTTGTTGAGATTGACGCTGCTTGAGAAAGAGCAGTTCCCAGGGAACTGAAGATTCTCTGCAGACTGCTGGCCCGGGGAGGGGGGTCCTGGCGTGGGGCCAGGCCGGGCAGAGGGCTCCCGGTGTGGGGCCGGCCCGGGGAGAGGGGTGCTGTGCTGTCTGCTGAGCCTGGTGGTGGCATCTCATGGCACGGTGGTCACAGAGAGCTCACCCTGCTCAGACGTCTTCCACAGGCCTGGACAGCAGCCCTTTCCTCACTCAGGGCTTCGTGGTCTGGAGAAAACGGGCCCAGAGTTACTCTCAGCAATCGAAGGTCTGCATGGTAACCTCAGAGCAGCCAAGTGCTGATGTCTCAGTGCTGAGGAATCGATGAGGGTTTTGTTTGAGCCAAAAGCTAACAGATTTGGAAGGAAACCAATGGTTCTGATTTGTGCTTTTTCACTTGGCTATGGTTTTGGGGAAAAGCAGGGAAATGGGCTATGCCAGGGCTTCTCGAATGACCTGCAGCTGACAGTGGTGGTGGTTTTTCTGGTCTTTTGTGGATTCTTTTATGAAATACAATAAAAAGGAATTCCTAGAACAGCATTCTGTTTCTGGGATCGCCGACAGTACCAGGCAGTTAGGACGGTTTCTGAGAGCTGAGCCTCGATTTTTCTCTGTTCTCATCTCATCGGCTTAGCAGTGCGGGTCCAGGGACCCCTTCGAGTCGCACTAGTCCCAGTAGCTTCTGGACTGCGTTTCTGCTGCTGGGCCACGTTCAGGCTGCTGTGTGTGTCTCTGGTGCAGGTGAACGTCATTCCCGCGGCCAGCCCCATGGAGCACGCCAGCCACATGGCCGCACAGCCCCAGTTCGTGCACCCAGAGCACCATGCCTTCGTCGACCTCTCAGGGCACAACCTGGCCAGCCCCCACCCCTTCGCAGGTAGGACTGCGGGGCAGAAGCAGGGCCGTCTGCGTCGGTCCTGGTGGGGGATGCCCTCCCGCGTCCTGCTGGAAGCCCAGCCCCCAGTCTGAGCAGCCCCGGCCGGCTCCGTGATTCTGTGCCTCCCACGAGGGACGAAAGCTCCAGCAGGCAGCCAGGGGCCAGCGCAGGGCTGGAGACCTGTGCTGAGACTTTCCTCACATTTCTTCCTGTTCTCTGGGTCAGAGCTGCTGTGTGTGCATGGGGCCCGGGGGCAGGCGCCCCTCACCGCCCTGTCCCCTTCGGTTGCAGTTGTCCCCAGCACCGCCACGGTGGTCATTGTGGTGTGTGTCAGCTTCCTGGTCTTCATGATTATCCTGGGCGTGTTCCGGATCCGGGCCGCTCACCGGCGGACCATGCGGGACCAGGACACCGGGAAGGAGAACGAGATGGATTGGGACGACTCTGCCTTGACCATCACCGTAAACCCCATGGAGGTAGGTGCCGGCAGGCGGTCCCTGTGACTGCACGCCCCTGCAGGCCAGAGCAAAATGACACGCGCCCCAGAGAAGCCACGTGGCCATGGCACCTCCGCGTTTATGTGGCTTAAATGCCATGTGACCCACATGACAGGTTGGGGAGGTGCAGGTGTCCCCATTCTTCAGGAGGGCAAACTGAGGGCCCAGAGAGGCCTTATCCCAGCTCGTGCCACCCCGTCAGGGGAGGAACACACTCCCTGCCTGTGACAGACCCCATGGGTGGCGACCAGAGAAGGGGGCCCCGGGCTCAGTTCCCACACTGTCTTTGTCAGACGTACGAGGACCAGCACAGCAGCGAGGAGGAGGAGGAGGAGGAAGAGGAAGAGGAGAGCGAGGATGGGGAGGAAGAGGATGACATCACCAGCGCCGAGTCAGAAAGCAGCGAGGAGGAGGAGGGGGAGCACGGGGACCAGCAGAACGTGAACAGGCAGCAGCAGCTGGAGTGGGACGACTCTACCCTCAGCTACTGAACCTCGAGGCCGCACCCCCCGCCTCCTCTCTCTGTGTTAGGAGACCCTGCTGTCGTCTGTCCTCCCAGCCCCAAGGGTCCACGGTGTACAAAGTCATTCTGGCCAGTAGGTCTGCAGACCCTCCCCATCGCTGACCATCTGCCTGTGCTTGGTGTGTAGGCCCCCCCGCCCTCCACCCAGACCGCCCCGAAGCTATGCGGGGAGCTGACGCGCACTCCCCGCAGCTCGCTCTGCGCGGCCCCCTCGCGTCCCCGGAAAAGCTGCAATGACTGGACTCATTGGCAAAGGGTTAAAATTGCTCACTCCCACCTCGTAATCCCGTTTTCCTCCTTTTTTTTTTAAAGTTTTTATTTTTTCCAAACTAGTGCATGTATAAAATGGCAGAGTGGGGGTTAATATGTAGATGATGAACTTTTTAATATTTTGTAAATAAACTGGGATTCCTATGTCCTCCATGCCAGCGTGACCCAGGACTGGCATGCAAGTTGAAGCTTGACTCACAGCACAGGAGACACCCCGCGGGCTCCTGCCCACCCCTGCCCTGAGAGGAGAGGGCTCTGCCCCACTCTGTCTTTGCCACGTGCACCCGCTCAGCTGGTGGCCAGGCAGTGAGGGCACGCGGACTTGCCCCCCCCCCCAACCAGCCCGCACTGCTCAGCGGGAGGGCACTGGATCGGGAACCCCTCTCTGGAGGCTGGAAACGGCCAGGCCTTTCCTGTGGGATTCTACCCATTTCTGACGTGGCAGAGGGGTGGGAGTGCCGGAGCGGCCGGCAGCTCCTCGTGCAGGAAGCTGGACTCCTCGTGTGCAGCCTTGGGCGCTCACCTCCTAGATGTCCGTCACCCTGCTGGTGAGTGTGTGGACGGGTGGGGCACAGCGTCTGGCCGCTTGGTTTGGAGGCAGAACAGGCCCAAGTGTCCATACTTAGAACGCCCGAGGACAGACGCACTCCAAGGACGCCCTTGGCCCGAAGGCAGAGTGCCAGCTTCCCCCAACAGCCCGAGGGAAGCCCCACTCCCTGGAAGTGGGGAGCGCTGCTGCTCGGCCTCGCAGGGATGGAGGAGGAGAGGACAAGTCCTGAGCTAAAACTCCTACGGCACTTTGTTTTTAATTCTCATGTAAAATTTTAGATTTCTAAAACGGGGGGGGGGAAATCATTTTGAATCCTGTTCTGTGATCATAACTGCTAGTTTCGAGGACACTGCGGCTGTCCTGCGTCGTGTGTGGCCGTCCTCCACGTCCTGTCACTGTGGCTGCTCCGTGTAGACAATGATAGAGGCTAGTGCGGGCTCCGCGTGGGTCGCTTTCCGGATGTGTATATTGACGAGGTCAGAACGTGTGTACACTACAATAAAGTGCTGGTTCTAACTCCAGTGGCAGAGTGTGTCCTGCCTTTGTTTCAATCCTGCATCCACTTGCTTTTTTTGTTTTTTATTTATTGTTTTTTCAGGTTTTTTTTTTGACCTGAGAACACAATATAAAAAGTCCTTTATTTCTTTCAGTATGCGTTTACCTCTCCCCTCAAGGCTTCACAGAGTGCTGGTCTTCAGTCCACATCAGTTATGTTGAACTCCCCTTCCCCGTACAGAAACATTATACGACTTTAAAAAAAAAAAAAAAAGAAAATACTCTTTTCTCCAGGCACACAGGCCGTGTACCCAAACCAGAACGCCAGGAAGCAGAGACTCGTTTAAATAAATAACATAACATAGAGACATACACTCGGCTTCTCCTATTTCCAAACCGGTGAGGCGGGGCGAGTGAGTTCAGCACTTTGCTGGGGACAAGAGTGTGGCCAGTGGTGTTCTGTGGGCGGCACTGTCTGCTTCTGGCTGCTTCTAACTGAAGAAGGTGGTCCAGAGGGCAGCCGCTCCCGCTCCCGGCTCTGCCAGGCCTTGCCAGGCCTTTGAGAGACCAGTCATAGAGCTGGGCGGGGCCCAAGGTGGCGGCTAACATTAGGCTCACCCGTGGGCTTCGAGAAACCCAGATTCTCAGCCCCCTCTCCGGAGATGGCCTCAGACGGCCGGGAGGGGCCCAGGAAGCGGGCATTTCTAGAGCTCTTCATGTGCACCAAAGGCAAAACCTGAGCTGCTTCAAGCCAAGTCCCATCAGAGACAGACATTCCATCACCGACCGGACTCGCGCTTCTGAGAGCTGTTGCGCACACAGACTAAAGGGGGGAATTTTGGAGATCAAGCCCTCCCGTCCTCAAAACCTGCTTTATGAGGCAGGAGACAGGTAACTGCACAGAGCACTCTGACCGCGTTTGCCTTGATCCACGGTGGCGCGCAAACCAAGCTCCCATCTTTTCAATGTCTTGAGGACCAGCATATATTAAGCTTTATGGGGCTGAGGCCATTCTGAGCCATTGAGGTTCAGTGAGTAGTCTGGCTACTTTCTTTCTTACCCGCAAACAAAATCGCTTTACAGCAGAGAGATGAGAGAATTCCCGTACCCAAGAGTCACTTTAAAAGTGGAAAGCAAGCATCCCTGAATCTGGAGGGTGCCCAGGCTTCCTCTGGGAGCTGCCCGGCGCTTGGTCAGTGGAGAGCGCGAAGGTGGAGGGGGGCATAGAGTCATGGGCGCCCTGTCACCAGGGCGACCGCCAGGCGCCAAGCCCCATGCAGCCCAGCCAGAGCCCGGGAAGAAGGCAGGCTTCCCGGTGGCGGCGGCGAGAGCAGTTTTGGCTGGGTTCTGATTCACCAGCTGGAAGACTCGGGGTGACAGTCCTTAGCAAGACGCAGCCTCGGAGGTGCCCGACTCACAGTGACTCCCCTTCAGAGCCCGGGGCTCGGATCGGGGGGCGCTGGAGGATGGCGCCCCTCCCCTGCACAAAGGGTACATTTCCATTTATGGCTGTTTAGCTCCTGAAACATTTCAAGTCACAAATAAATAACCAGTGTAAACAAAAGGCAGTGTATAGGTTCTCGCCCGTGGGGTTCCATCAGGCTTTTCAGCCCCAAAGGACGGCCGAGGGTCCCGGGTGCCCGGAGCCTGTGATGGCGGCTCGCGGGCAGCTATTGCCTGTTGTCCTTGGACACGTTGTGGGCCAGCCAGTTCACTTTGGTCTTCCAGCTCTCCCGCAGGGCTTCGTTGAACTTCACCCGGAAGTGCTTCAGGGCCTCCTCCTCTGTCTTTCCCAAGGCCAGAGAGTCCTGAGGCAAAACCGGAAATCAGTGAGCGCATCCCCAAGGAGGGGGACCGCCCCACCCCCTGCCCCGAATATGGTAAATTCCCTCTGGAAAGAATTGCAGGAAGGCAATCAGGAGACCGCCACCAGCGTCTCCCCTGGAAAAAGCTCTCTGTTCTGATCCCAAACCAAGATGGGCCTCCTGACCCACCCCCCAAGTAAGATGCCAACTCCAGCCAGGCACCACGGCCCCCAAAGTCCGCGGAGTGGGACAGGTGGCCTCACCGTCTGCACTGGAAATGAACTTTGGGCGGGGGGGTGGGGGGTGGGGGGGGGCAGCGTCATTCTGTGCAAACCAGGCACCAAAGAGGGGCTCGTCTGTCGTGCCTGACCACCCTCCCGACCCCTAGTTTCTCCCACACTGAAAAGCCATGGGAGGGCAAAGCATCTTTAAATGAAGAGAGAAGGTATCTAATCCCACCCTCCTGTCTGAGCAGAACCACCGCAGCCAACTCGGGACAAGAGGGTGGGCCAAGGGAGGTCCCGACACACTGGCCACAGGACCAGGCTGATGCCACCAGGCCCCGTGGCTGGGTCACAGGCAGCCTGAGGCACCCGCACAGGGAGTGCCCCGTGGGGTCCGGGTGGAGGCCTGAGGAACCCGTGAGGGGAATACCCGGTAGGGTCCGCTGTGCTCACAGGCAGGCCTTGGGGACTCGGGGGCAGGCGGGGCTGCCCGGGAGGACCCTCTGGCATTTACCTTGAGATACTGGATGTCTTTGGAGCAGCTGAGCTCAGGCAGACCAGCGGCCCGCATCAGGGCAAAGAGGTGGAGGAACAGCAGCCCGTGGCGTCGCAGGATGGTGTAGGCGCGTTCGCAGTAACCCCGGAATCTGCAGGGGATGCAGGAAGGTGGGAGGCGGGGCCCCGAGTGCTCCCCGCCATTCCCACCCTGCTCGGGCCCTGGAAACCGCCCCCACTCCCTCTGACCACCACACCCCCACCTTTTCCTGCAGGACCCGACCCTGAGCCCAGCCCGGGACTGCCACCCTCCCCGCCCCTGCGCCCCCCCCAGCACCCTCACCTTTCAAATTTCTCACTGTTGTTGGTCTTCCCCTGCTGGATCACGTGCACAAAGTCGTAAGTGAGGATGAACGGGACTCGCTCACGGTTGATTCCAAACTTGGTCTTGAAATTCCCCAGAAAGTGGCCAAAATCAATATGGAAGAGCTAAGAGGAGGAAAGGACGAGCGGTCAGAGACGAGAGGACCCGGGTCGGGAAGGGGGTGCCGGGAGGGAGGGAAAGCGGGGAGGGCCAGGGGCGCCGCACACACGGCCGCAGGCTCTGCCCCTACCTGCCCGTTCTCACGGATCATGATGTTGTCGCTGTGCCGATCACCGATGCCCAGCACGTAAGTGGCCACACAGTAGCCAGCACAGGAGAGGGTGAACTCCTCGATGGCGCGATCCAAGGCCTCCCTGTGTGTGCGTTGGTGGGAAGGAGGATGACCAACCAGGGCCACGCCATTTCCCAGCAACTTCTACCAAAAGGTGGGTCTACTATGTCCCCTCCCCTTGAATGTGGCCTAATGATGCGCTGGGACCAACAGGACAGGGAGGAAGCAGTGTTGGGCTCCTCCCACAGCCTCGGCCTTCAGACACCTGGCAACTGTGCAACTAACCTGTTCTCAGGGAAGGAAGCCGAGACCGGTCCACTCACGGTGGTGGGGAGGGCCACACGGAGACATGGGACTAGGGCCAGCCAGGCAGTCAGGCGACCAGCTGTGCACAGCCCCATGTGGCTCAAGGCCGGAGAACCACTCCGCTCAGGCCCTCAAGCTGCAGGTCTGCGGGCCCGTAGTATCCGGTGGTGGTTTCACGTCCCTCACAGTTAACTGACCCCCGGGGGAAGGGAGACCCGCCCCGCCCCAACAGAGCAGACCTGGTCCTCCGCCGAGCCACGAAGCCGTGAGGACTGTCGCCGGCCCTGCCCCTCACCCTTGACTCCTAAACGGCAGCTTTTGGAAAGGAGAGGCCTCTGTCCCCGGGGCCCAGAGCCTACCCAGGGTTCTTGGACTTGAGCCAGTTAAGCAGCGCGTCCTTGTTGAAGGCAGCCGTGGCCGCCATGTTGCTTTTGTTCAGCTGGATGTTGGCGATGGTGTCTGAGTGAAGCACCACCTCGATGAGGCCCGTGTGGTCCCCGGTGGAGAGGCAGCCGTAGGGGGTCATCCTAGCCAGAGGGGAGGAGGGGCAGGGAATTGCCCAGGTCACAGGCTGTCCTGGGGGCGCTCGACACTCCGCCCCACCCAGCGCAGCTCAGTACAGCCAAAACAGCCCCAGGAGATGCTGCAAGGGAGGGAGAAGTGCTGGGGAGGAGCCCCGGATGCCTGGACTCGGGGGAAGGCTCCCGGGAGAGATCAGCCCAGCATCCAAGACGCACAGAAGCAGCGGCGGCACTCTGGCCGAGCTCCTGTTTGCTCAGAGAGAAACGCAGGTGGTCTGGAAGAGGATGCCGCCGCTTCCCAAGACGGGGCAGGCGGCCCGGGACGCGTGGGGCAGAGGAAGCAACGGAGCGAGACCGATGCTGAGCGCCAGGCCTGCCCTCCTTCTCCCTCCCTCTATGGCCCTATCGCCTCCCTTGGCCCTAATGTAAACCGGGCTCCGCTCTTCTTCGAGCGATCCCTCTTCCAACGGAGGTGGCCCTGCTGGCTTTGACAGAGGATGCCTCCAAAGGGACAGGGTCCCAGGCCTACAGCGAGGACAAGCGGATGACAGGACGGCCTCTCACCTCAGGTCCAGCCCCTCCTGCTTCCACAGAACATCCATGAGCTGGATCATCTGAAGCGTCAGCATGTCCTGGCGGAGGTCTGGGCAGCCGCCCCCGGGAAGGAAAAGCAGGAGCTTCTGGTGGGCTCTGCACCCCCAGCCAGGCCCAGGCCCCAGACTGCCAGGACCCCACCTCCTCAGCCCACCTCCCCGGTTGGGGGACGGGGCGCACGGCCTCCACAGAGCTCTCCCCGCCCGCCTGCTCACCGTCCCCGTTCTTGAAGATGATGCCCACGCTGCCGTCGCTGCCGGCCTCCTCGTTGCTGTACATCACCCACAGCGGCTTCATCTTGGAGTCCATGAAGGTGCACTGCTCCACGCTGCGGGCCAGAGAGCAGTGAGCGGGCAGCGCGCCCTCCGCGGGGCCTCCGGCAGGGCGGGGCGCGGGGCTCACCAGACTTCAGCCAGCAGCGTGCTGGGGTCCAGCGGGGACTGCAGGTGGGAGAGGGCCTCCAGGTAGGTCTCCTGGCGCAGGCACAGGTGCATCAACTCCTTGGTCTGGGGCTTGGTGGTCTTCTGGGAGCTCACTTTGACGAAGTCATTGAGGGCCTTCAGCTTGCTCAGCGCCTCGCCCTGCAGGGAGAACCGACCGTAGGCCCTGCGCGGGAGGCGCGGAGGGGGCGGGGCTCCGAGCCTCGGCCCCGCCCCCCGGGGGGCTCTAGAGCAGCTAGAGCAGCGGACCCCACGCCTCACCTGCTTCATCAGCACCTTCATGTGGTGGGTGCTGCCCCTGCAGTAGGCCTCCATGATGAGGCCGAAGCGCAGAGCCACGGAGGGCACGTGCATCTCGGAGCTGGAGGGAGGGAGGGACGGCTGAGCGGCTGCCTGGCAGGGCCACGGCCCGGGGCGGGGGCTGGGGGGGGGGGGGGGAGACCGGGGGGGGGGGGGGGGGGGGGCCAAGGGGTGCGCTACCGGAGGTGCCAGAAGAGGAAGTGGCCGATCTTGCGGTTGGCCAGCGCCCGGTCCAGCAGGAACTTGGTCAGCTCGCAGTCGAGGTAGGATTCGTACTTGAGCACCTGTACCAGCTGCAGCAGGTACTGGAAAAGCTCGTCGTCCCTGCGGAGAAGGGAGGCCGGCCTCACCTGAGCAGACCCCAGGCCCCATGCAGTCCTCCCTGCCACACGCCCCGCCACCAGCACGGGCTCCACCCGCCGGGGCACACCGGACCGAACCGCCCGCGCCAGGAGCCGGGAGCCCATGGGACTCACGTCAGCTTCCGCAGAGACTTGATGGCGAAGGAGCCCACGTGGCGGTCGGGGAAGCTGAAGTCCAGCAGCTCCAGGGCGCTCAGGACCGGCAGCTCGGGCCAGGAACACAGCAGGTAGAGCATCTGGGGGAGCCCGATGGCCGTCACGGTGCCGCTGGGCAAGAGGCCCTCCCCTCCGCACACAAGCTCCCCCCTCCCGCCCCCCCCACCAGCCCCAACCCCGCCCCCACCTGGGCCACATCCTCATGCTTGTTCCACTTGGTGACCAGCAGCAGGCGGGCCAGCGCCTCCGGGAAGCGCTCCTGGACCTCATGCCGCATCTTCCACACCAGGTCCTTCTCGTGCTCGTACAGCTCCCCGGACCCGCGCCGCTCCAGGATCTCCCGTAGCTGTAGCTGCTGAGGGGGGCAGGCAGGGTGAGCTGCGGCCCAGCCCGGCACCCCACCGCCCCCGGCCCCTGGCTCACCTCCTCCTCACTGAAGCGCCCGTGCTCTCCGTGCCGCCCCAGCTCCAGAATCTGCAATGAGCGGCTCCACGTCAGCAGGGACCTGGACCCTGGGCCAGCCCTGGCAGGGCCCCCCGGGATGTGGGGTGGAGGGCAGAGGGTGTGTGTCAACCCTTTGGCATCCCTGACCTTGGGGTGAGTGCTGTCCTGTGCCCAGCATCCCCGGCCTCCACCTCACAGATGCCAGGAGCATCTCTCCCACCAGCTATGACAACCAAAAGGGTCTCTGAACCTTGCCTGAAGTCCCCTGGAGAGCCATATGGCTCTGACCGAGAACTACTGTTCTAGAGCACATGGGGGTTCTGGAGAATCAAGGAAGTCCCCAACTGTGCGTGCTGACCAAGCCTCAGCCCTGGGCAACTCAGGGGATGGGTGGCGGGAAGCCCAGAGGCGGCGTCAAGAACAGTCATCCTGAGCCCCACGGCCTCTGGACCATCGCAGACCCTGGAGGGCGAGGGGGCTGACCTTGTCCAGGGTGGGGTAGTACACAGGGTAGGGGGCCACCTCAGGGAGGCAGATGACAAGGGCCGCAGCACTCTCTGTGTTGGGGTTGCTCCGCACTGTTCCCGCGGGGTTCAGCAGCTCCCCTTTCTCGTCTGGACACAGGGACAGACGGGAGTTGCCTGGGGAATGCCCCCCTCCAGGAGCGCACTCCCCCACACCTCTCCCTTCCGCCTGGACAGACCTGGGACAGACGGCCACATGTATAGGCAGCATTCACCGGTCTTGAGCTGGTCCTTGTAGTCAAACAGCATGAGGTTGGCCCAGGCGATGGGGCAGTCCTGGAAAAGACCACGGGCAGGTCAGGGCCAGCAGCCGCAGAGGCAGGACGGCCATCGCCTTCAGGCCGAGCTTCCCCGCCCTCACCCAGACTCCCTGGGAGGAAGCAAGCACTATCAGCCACCTCTCGGCTCCCTTCTGCTCTCAGAGGCATCCCTACTTCAGGTTTCTCGAGAAGCCCCCAAACCAACCACACCAGCCCCAGAGGGCTGGCCCAGCTCGGCAGTGGGGTAAGTCGGTGTGGCTCAGTGTCCAGTCACATCCTGGGCCTGGTGACTCAGTGCCCAACCCCCATTCATTCCCTGCTGGCAGCTGACTCAAGACCCCCTGCTCCCTGTGAGGACAGTGTGTCTGTCCTTCCAGCCCAGAGGGCGGCCTCCAGGTTCCTCCAGATGCCTCCGAGTCCACCCCTGCTCGTCAGCCCTGAGACCCAGAACTGACACATGGCAAGGATGGTGGCCAGAATGGGAGGTGGGATATAAGAGGGAGGGTCGCCCCTATCCCCCATCCCCGAGGTGCACCCCTGCTGGGAGTGGACGGGGGGGGTGGCCCTGGGTCACGGCACACCAGTTCCCGGAGGCCTGGCCCCAGCCTCCCAGGCAGTCCCACCCACCGCCTTCTTGGATTTCTTCTTGGTGGAGCGAGCCTTCTTCGCCTTCTCAATCACGGCGTAAAGTGCAAAGCAGAGACGGGCCATGCGAGGCAGGTCGCAGATGTTGATGTCGAACTCCAGCCGCTGTTTCCACACGGGCTCGGAGCACACGCTCACCTCCGAGCTGGACACCGTCTTGCACAGCGTCTCGTTGCCATGGAAGAGCCCGGCCTGCACCACCAGCTGGGGGAGGCACGGGTGTCGGGGGCCAGGTGCCAGACAGCCCGACTCCCTTGCCCCTCTGAGGCTCTCCCACCCACCTAAAGCTCAAGCTCCTGCACGTCTTCATTTCCCATGGGTCCGAATCCCACTTGCCCCTCGGAAGAAAGCAGCACCGGAGGGGGACAGCTGACTGCTTGAGTGGGACAAGGGGCCACAGGGTGAAGGGAAGGGCACCATGGGCTATGCATGGGCTCCCCACGACTCTGTGGGGCTCCGGGGATGTCGTTTCCCCGCTCGGGGCCTCAGTTTCCCTACTGGGGTTTGGGAACTCCAGGGGTCCTTCTTGCTCTGAAACCTGCGAGCTCCCTCCACTGCTCAGAATCATATGAGCCCCGTGAGCAGGCAGGATTTCGTTTCACCAGAACACCCCTGCCCTGTGTCCTCCAACTCCGCCCTGACAGCCCTCGGGGCCCAGCCAGAAACCCGCCTCCAGCTGGGGCTCCAGGGTGCCGTCAGGGAAACCCAGCCCCGCCTGCTGTGAAATCACCCCGACAAAAAGTGCTCCACCAACAGACCAACCTCCGTGGACCCAGGAGTAACGTCCTGCAGATGGGACAATAAGCCCCTCCTGGGGACGGAGGGAGATGGGGTGTGTGACCAACCCCTGAAATGGGTTCGGCCCCCAGGGGTCCAGGCAGCACGCCTCCCAAGTGCCTCCTGGGAGTCCCAAAGCCACAGGGCCCAGCCGGGGCCGCCCCTCTCCCGCACCTGTCACCTCCCAGACCCTGCTGTTCCCACTTCCCTGGGCCTGGCCCCACAACTTCCACCCGAGTCAAATACCCAGAACTCGCTGAGCCTGGTTTCTACGAATTAGCCACTGGCCGGCCAGCCAGCTCCCCTCCCCCCTTCCTGTTTTGAAGCAGCTCACAGCCACCCCAGGCAGGGATTCTGGGTAATGTGGTCAGGTGGCTTTCATGTGACCCCCCCCTTCTTCCTCTGCCACCCCTCTAGACCACAGCCACCTTGTTTGTGCAGAAAACATCCCCGCTGCCCCTAGGAGCCCCCTACCTTCATCCGCTCATCGGCATTCACTTTGCTGCCCTGAATCAGCTCCACGCAGAAAGGCTGCTCCAGGGACCACAGGGACAAGGAGGAAGGCTGGGGCGGGCCAGAGGGGGAGAAGCAGGGCCGTCAACGCAGAGGAATCCCGGGAAAGCTCCTGAGGCTAGCGCCCCTGGCCACTCGTGGGTGGGGTGCGTGTTGCCGGTTGGTGAGAAGGCTTAGATGCCCACCCGTGATACCACGATACCACGATCTGCCAGAAAGCTTGCCGTGCAGGTAGCCCAGGACCCCCGGAGCTCTGCTGGGCATGGCGTTCTGCCTCTCTCTCTCCATTGCAGGGGGGCAGGAAGAACAGAAGCGCAGCCCATGAGCCGGGCCTGGGGCTGCCCCGGGAAGCTCAGACAACACCCCCCGCAACTGCACACTGGTGGAGGGCCAAGTTCAAGGCCCAGCTCTCAACACCGACCCACCAAAGAGCATGAGATGAGGGACCCTGGACCGGCCGGCCCCCAGCCCTCAGCGTTGCCACTAGGCTCCAGGGCCGGACAACAGCGGGGAGGAAGGGATGGATGGGGGGGTGGAGGTGGAAGGCACCAACTCACCTTCTTCATGGGAATGGGGGGTGGTTTGGTGCGTGGTTTCTGGACTTGGGGGGCGGGGTCGCTCTGCTCATCCCGCATGGCGAGGATGGAGGAGGAATGCACCATGGTCAGGTGGGGGGTCAGCCCGCTGTGTAGACAGCTGCAGATGTACTGTGATGGGGGGTGGCGGGCAGAGTGAGCGGCCGATGGGGCAGCCCCAGCCATGCCTCAGCCCCGGGGACTCCCCGATGCCCTCACTGCCGATCCCAGGTCTTCCCGGCCTCTCCTGCTGACCCTTTGGCCCCCCCACCCAGTTCCTGAAGATGGAGCCCTCCTTGGGGGCCCCGGGGAGGGCAGCCCAGTGAGGGGACGCTCTGGCTGTGACCCCCAAAGGCCCAGTTCCCTCCGACCAACTGGGCCCTGGCCTGGGGCCCTGGGGAGCCCGGGAGCGCAGGGTCCCTCCCAGACCTCAGCCCTCACCTGGAACTGGCAGAGGGGGTAGCTGCCGTACAGGTACTCGTGCCTCCCGTTCACCTGCAGCGTGTAGTCCTCGGGCTGCTCCACCAGCGGCTGCCGGAACACCGTGGCCTTCTTCCGGAGCGCGCAGGCCATCAGCGCCAGCGGCACGTCCTTGCTAGACACCTGGAAGGTGAAGCTCTCCTAGGGAGAGGAGGGAGGGTCAGCCCTCCACCCTCGCAGAGGGCCCATGGCTTCCGGGACGCAGAGGGTGGCCCTGCCTATTTGTCCGGAATGAGCTCCCCCCCCACCGTCACCGCCGCCCCCAACGTGAGGCAGAGTCTGATGAAGGCGCACGGCCGACAGCCCAGAAACAGTTACTGAACGAATGAATGGACCCATGACCAAGGCCGTCTGGTCATTCGGCCTCGTCCAACTTGCCCGGTGGGACATCTGCCTGAGCCCCTCGCAGGCATGGGTGCCCTGCAAGTCCCAGCCGGTGCCACCGGGAGGACAGCGGACCCAAGTGCTGGGCGGGGGGCTGGGAAGTCTCACGGGGAAACGTCCCTGCAGCTCGGGCGCTGCAGACGGGCCAGCGTCCCCTGCAGGGGCCATGGGCTCACCTCGCTGCCCTCAAACTTGACATTGACCAGGAGGGCCCGGTTGGGGACCCGCAGGGTGCCGGCCCCCCAGCCCCGGGCCGAGGGCTCCAGCTGCAGCGGGAAGCTGTACTGTAGCCAAGCCTCCCAGCCCAGCTGCCGCCGCCGCGCTGCCGCTTCCTCGCAGAACTGGCGCATCTTGGTGCGAAAGGCATTCACCTCGGGGTCGTGCAGGGAGTCGAACTCATGGAGGCCTGCGAGGCGGGGAGGCTGGGTCAGCGCGGGGGGGCGGCGGGGAGCGGGCTGGGGCCAGCCCACCCGCCCGCGGGTCACCTTTGCCGATGAGGAGGCTGATCTGGGAGTTGACCAGCTTCTTCACTCTGTCCCCCTCTCGGGCCACCAGGCGCAGCACGGGCAGGAAGGGCTGGATGTCACAGAGCCGCCGCTGCTCGTCCTCCAGCTCCTGCTGCTCCGCGGTCTGGTTGACGCAGGTGAACACGTAGGCCTCGGGGTCGCTGAGCATGTGGAAGAGCGGCTCATACTGGGCTCGGTGCCACAACACCTGAAGGGACAGCGGCCGGTCAGCCCCTCCAGCCAAGGCATGCAGGGCCACGGGGAGCCTCGAGGTGGCTGGGGGCAGGCCTCAGCCACAAAGACGGCTTTGCCCTCTGGTCTGTCCCCGACCGGAGGGCAAAGCCGAGATCCCCAAACCCTGTCCTCTCCAGACCCCGTGAGCGCTGACCCCACAGGGCCCCTGAGCCTCCATCGCTACCCTTCTGTGGAAGGTGCTGGGTCCACGCCGAAAGCCTGCCCAGTCTCCCCTGTATGTTACCCTTGAGAGACAGCCCGCCGGACATGACCTCCAGGCAACCCTCCCCCGCAGCTAATCATTCTGGGGTTCTGATTTCCAAATGTTGGCAACGGATTCAGAAAAGCTGAGCACACCAAGAGAGCCGTCAAGCCCTCTATGGGCTGTGCTCAGCTAGGGCGGTCAGCGGGTGCCCTCAGGACGAGGTGTCCCCAGGGAACCCCTGGGAGAGCCATCTAATGGTCAAGTTTTAGTGCAAAGGTGTTCAGCACTGAGTCACAGAGAAGACGGGAGAGAAGAGACCAGCCCTATTCATCTTCCACGGGGGATGGGTAATTACGGCCCATCAGCACAAAGGGATGGGGGGGCGGGGCATGACCCAGAATCTAGAACACCTGTATGAACGGGCACAGAAGGCTCTAAGAGACATGCTCAGTAGGAAAAAAACCCAAGGTATAGGGGCGCCTGGGGCGCTCAGTTGTTAAGCGTCTGCCTTTGGCTCAGGTTATGATCCTGGGGTCCTGGGATCGAGCCCCACCATCAGGGTACCCACCTAGCGGAAAGCCTGCTTCTCCCTCTCCCACTCCCTCTGCTTGTGTTCCCTCTCTGTCTCTCTTTGTCCAATAAATAAATAAAATCTTAAAAAAAAAAAAAAAACCAAGGCATATAACAGCAGATATAATTCAAGCCCATTTCCATAAAAACAACTCGAATAAACATAGTAATGAATAGAGAGCAGGATTTGACAAGAGGAAGTAGGGTCTGCAGGCAAAACCTGGTCCACTCCCCAGTTACTAGAAGACAGCCACACCCACTCATTCACGCTGCGTCTAAGGCTGCCCTGGGCCCGCACTGGCAGAGTTGAGTGTTTGCGATAAATACCAGATGGCCAGAAAAGCCAAGAATATTCACCAGCTGGCCTCTCGGAAAAATAAAAGTATGGAGGCGCCAAAGGCAAACTGGGGTGCGCACAGGGACCCAGGCGTCTTGTATTTCTGCACTGTCGGAACTGCAGTAGCGATGCATGTGTGGCTCAGGAAAACCAGATTATCCTTACAATAAAGTTAATCACATGAGAAAGAGGTTATGTTCACTCAAAAAAAAAAAATCTCAAAGTTCATAACTGGAATTATCACAAAAAACAACACTCCATAGAAAACAGGAGAAGAGCCCAAGTGTTAACTGTGGTTGTCTCTTAAGAGCGGAATCACAGGTGATTTTTTTTTCCTCCTTCTACTTTTCCCTCTTTGCCCCAATCAATGCAACCATATTACTTTTGAAATGGGGGGGGGTAGAGATTTAATTTTTTTATTGTAATTAAAAAAATTTTTTAAAGATTATTTATTTATTTATTTGAGAGACAGAGAGAAGCTAAACCCACTGAGCCACCCAGGCGCCCCAAGAAACTTAATTTTTTTTTAATTTTTTTTTTAAAGATTTTATTTAGTTATTTATTTGGCAGACAGAGATCACAAGTAGGCAGAGAGGCAGGCAGAGAGAGAGAGAGGAGGAAGCAGGCTCCCCGCTGAGCAGAGAGCCCGATGCGGGGCTCGATCCCAGACCCTGGGATCATGACCTGAGCCGAAGGCAGAGGCTTTAACCCACTGAGCCACCCAGGCGCCCCAAGAAACTCAATTTTTAAAGAAATCTCCCAGGAAGGGGAGATTAAAAAATAAAAATAAAACCTCAAAAATGATCTACTGCTTTTTTCCTCTTTTTTTCCTTTTTTTTTCTTTTTTTGTTCCACTCCCAAGTATAAGCTTTTAAAATTCTGAGCTGAGGTCTTGCCCTCTGGCATGACCCACTAAATCCCACACTTCGCAAGTGAGATGAGCCCTCTGGGAGATCACAAGACAGTCTCTGCCAAATCCTTTCCAGATGTCTAACTCTTTGACTCAGTATTCCACCCCTGAAAATTATTCAACAAAACCCAAAACTATTTCCAAAGATGATGTTTACTACCATGACAGCTCTACAGAGAAAAGACTGATAAGACTCTTTCAAGTGGCCAGGGCTGGGGATCGGTTCCAGAAATGATACCACAGTCATGGAGAAAAGGGAAAGCCACCATGGGAACCACACCCCGAGGCTCCCACTGGAATCCAGCAACTGTAACCCTGTCCTGATAAAGGGAGAAGCTGAATTCAGAATGCAGGCTGCGCTCTAACAGCTTGTGAACAAATTTTAGGTATTATTTATCTTCTGAAATCTGTTTTATAGGATCTCAGATCGGAGCCTGGGCGTCTGCCTGTCTTGCCCTCCAAGTTCCAAGCTCGAAGGTCGGGATCGTACCTTCTTGATGGTGCTGAGGTTGGCATTCCGGGACACAGGGAAGTTCAGATAGACCCCCGTGGGCAGCAGGAAGTCAACAGCCACACTCTGATTCTCCTCCTTGGTCCAGAATTCCATGGGGCAGTCAACCCCAGGGGGCATTCTGCTCTCTCACCTCTCAGTCCCTGGTTGTCCTGAAAAGGAAGGAAAGGCGAAATGAGCCATCCTCAGCATGCTGATGAATCCTTTGAAAGGATTCTCTGGAAAATCAGAATGTTGGGACCTTTGGCAGCAGGAAATTCAGGAAGGAGTCTTTCCTCCCTCTGGGGCCTCGTCCTGCCTGGGGTGGCTTGGGGCTCCTGTCCCCCAGACTCTGCACCCCCCTCATGACATCCTACATCCCTCAGCACAGTGGCCCAAATTCAAGACACCAACAGACCCATTCCAAATCATTTTTTCTCAGGAATGCACACACGCGGGAATGCACACACGCGGCCCCCAGCCGGCAGACAGAGGCGGGGGATGGCAGCATCCTTGGTCAGACAACCCGGGACTTGAGAAGGACCAAAGGCTGCAGTTCTTGGAAACTTTCTTTTTAAAAACATTTTTTTTTTTTTTTATTTGACAGAGAGAGCACAAGCAAGGGGAATAACAGGCAGAGGGACCTGATGCGGGGCTCTATCCTAGGACCCTGAGATCATGACCAGAACAGAAGGCATATGCTTGACCATCTGAGCCACTCAGGCGCCCCTCTTGGAAACTTCCTAACCAGAAACCAATTGGCTTAAAAATGGCTTTGGCCATCAAACAACTTGTTGAAGTATCCCCCCTCAGTCATACCCACTCTTCAGTAATAAAATGCTATAGACACAATTAAAGGTCTTTTGAGTATCTCCACCACCACCGCCCCCCTCCCCCATCCCGCCCAGGCTACCACCATCTGGATTCTGGTTATGTGTAATTTCCATGCATGTTTTTATACTTTGATTGTACTAACATGTATCCACAAACAATTCTCAACAGTTTTGCATGTTTTCAAACTTGGTAGGAATAGCTCTGAAGAGCAAGTCTTCTGCAACCTGCAACCCACATTATGTTTTTTTTTTTTTTTTTTAAGATTTCATTTATTTATTTGACAGAGATCACAAGCAGGCAGAGAGGCAGGCAGAGGCAGAGGAGAAAGCAGGCTCCCTGCTGAGCAGGGAGCCCAATGCGATGCGGGGCTCGATCCCAGGACACTGGGATCATGACCTGAGCCGAAAGCAGAGGCTTAACCCACTGAGTCACCCAGGCGCCCCCCACGTTATGTTCTTTAGGCTAATCCATATCGATACATGTAGGTCCGGCTTATTCATTGTAACTTCTGTGCTATTTCCCTGTGTCAATAAAGCACAGTTTATTTACCCCTTCTCTTGCTGATGAACCTCAGGGTTTGTTTCTGCTCTTTCGGGTTATTACAAACAATGCTACAATGTATCTCCTTACACACCTCGCTTTGTGTGCAGGTAGAGTCGGGATGAGCATTGTCCAAAGAAATACAATGGGAACCACACAGGTGATGCCAAAGTCGCCAGCAGTCACATTCAAAAGAAGTAAGATAAAAATTAAGTTTACTGGGGCACCTTGGGTGGCTCAGTGGGTTAAAGCCTCTGCCTTCAGCTCAGGTCATGATCCTAGGGTCCTAGGATCGAGCCCTGCATCGGGCTCTCTGCTCAGCGGGGAGCCTGCTTTCCCCTCTCTCTCTCTCTCTCTCTCTCTCTCTCTCTCCTCCCCTCTCTCTCCCTCTCTCTCTGCCTGCCTCTCTGCCTACTTGTGATCTCTGTCAAATAAATAAATAAAATCTTTAAAAAAAAATTAAGTTTACTCATCTATTTTGCTTAACCCAATATATCCAAAATACAGTCATTTCAAAATGGCCCTCAACGTGGCAAAATTACTAATGAGATAGTTTACATTCTTTTTGGGGCATGAAGTCTTTGCAATCTGGTGTGTATTTTCACTTAGAGCACACTGCAGCTTGGATCCTACATTTCCACCAGAAACACCTGACCTCTATGTCAATGTCATACACTTCACAGATGAAAAAGGAGGGCCGTGGACTCAAGCTGCTCCAAACAGACTGAAAAGTTTTCCAAGAAATGAGTCAAGTATCCATTCTGACATTTGAATGAATCAAAATGAAAGAAAATGCTTAAAAATGTTGTTCTTCAGTCACTTTTCCCATTTCCAAGTACTCAAGAGCGACACCTGGCAGGGGGCCACCACGCTGGACCACACCGGTCTGGGGGAACTGTCGGATCACGGCCATGACCTACGACAGCCAGATCAAGAGCCTCCGCTTTACGAAAGGAAAGCAGTGGTGCCCGTTAGCAACGGGACCAGCGCTGTCCCAGCTTACTCTCCGTATCTCCATCGGCGCTTCGTATCGTCCAATTCACTGTTTCTGCCAATCTGATGTGCACAGAATGCTCCTTTGTTGTTTTAATTTGCATTTCCCTGATGAGCCATAAAAGTGTTTATCTTCTGCAAAGAGCCTGCTTATAAATGTTGCCCATTTTTTTCCTGTGGAGTTGTCTTTTTCTTATTGGTTTATAGGGTTTTTAAAAAATATACTCCAGATTCAATTTATCTGTTGCTTAAATGAGTTGGAAATATCTTCTTTTGGTCTGAGTCATCTTTTCATTTTGTTTATGGTGCCTTTTTTGGTGAAGGAAAAGTTCGTAATGCTGATGTAGTCAAATACTGTCCTTTACGTTCTGGTTTTTATTCTTTCGAGAAAGATTTCCCTACCCTGGGGTCCCATCCTCCTAGATGTAAATGACTCAGAAAAACAACTGAGAGGGATTGTGTAGCTTGGGGAGATATTCTTTTAGGGGCTCTGCCAACAGGGCCCAGACCTCAGCCTCGCTGCCGGGCTAAGTGTAGAATCTGCTGGGAGCAGCACGACATGCGTCGCGCTGGCGCGACCATGTCACCACCACTGGGATCCAGTTCCTGATTGTAAAACCACATCCTACTTTGGGTTCCTCTTTCTGAGAATGGCCAGGCCAAAGGCTTTCTTTCTGATTCAAAATAGGGGGGAGGGACAGGCAGGAATCCTCGAGAATCCACTTCCAACACCGCAAGCGTTCTGCCCACGCTCAGGAAGTCAGGGCACCTGCGGCCACTCAATCCCGAGGCCAAGATGGGCACAAGTAGCATGAGCTCCTTGGGACTCCAGCCAAAGGGGCGGTGCCTGAGACAAATGCACCCCCCGCTCTTCTGCCCCATAGTGCTGTGGAAGGAAGCCTTCAACTAACCTCACCCGTCTGGGATGCACGGTCATACTTCCGTGTATAACGCTCATGGCCTAAGGAAGGAAGACCCCAGATGGTGTGGGCAGGACGTAACCAAATGTCAAGAGATGCGACAGGAAGAAGCAGGAACCCTCTCTCTCTTTGTGCGCCCAGGACCCAAGTTCAGCTGCTCACAAGCCCCAACCCTCCAGGAAGGTCAGACTCATCACCCCGCAATGTATGGGACAAAGGTGCCAACTAATCCGGGGACTTTAGAAGTGCCCCAAGAACGCAAATGGCTGCAACCGCTTGGACAAAGTACCCAGTCCTGGCAGTATCTACTAAAGTGAGCAGGTGATGCCCTCTGACCCAGCAATTAATTGCACACCTCGGTCTACACTCACTGGAAACATGAGTCCCTGTGCAAGAGCAAACACGAACGGGAGTGTGTACGGCACTGCTATTCCGAATAGTCCCAAACTGGAAACTTCCCAAACGCACATCAGCAGTATAATGGAGAAATAAATGATGGTCTCTTTTCCCGGTGGAGTGTTACACAGCAATGACAATGAGCGATCCACAAATGCACACAACAGTGTAAACGAATCTCATAAACGTGCAACTGAACAAACGAAGTCAGGCACAAGAGTATGTGCTCACGATTCTAATTATACAGAGAAGACAGGCAGAGCTCATCTATGTTGGCGGTGGAGGGGGAGACGGGGTGACCCCAGAAGGAGGGCAGTTGCCCCAGGGTCAAAGGGTACGAGGGGCTTCTGGGTGCTGGTACTTTTCAGTTTGTTGATCTGGAAGCTGGGGACTTTTCACAAACTCAACACACCCTCAGTAGGAGTGGTTCAGCCAAGCTGACTTCCTGGCCACTTCAGGCCCAGCCACCCAGAGCCCCGAACTCCACCCCCCATCCCACCCCACCTCCAGGACTTGGATTGGAACCAGGAAGAGGCTCGGCCCACCAATCACTGTGCGTCCTCTCCTGGCCACAGTGATTCCAGGATGGGAGTGAGAATGTCCAGTCAGTCCAGTGCCTTTGACACCCCGGTGTCTGTCTTCAGGTACTGCCTCCTGGAGTAGCAGAAAAGAGAATATCCACCTAGAGCTGCTGGTGACCACCTCCTGCTGCTCTTAGGGGTGAAACTTGAGAAAAGACCACCATGAAGGAGAGGAGAGCTCACAGCAGAGTGGTGGAGTCCTGAAGACAGCCTTTGAGTCCCTGGATCCAGCCATACCTGAGGCTCTCCCTGGATTTTCAGTTCTATTCGCCAAAAAAATCTCCCTGCCTCCCCAGTCTCTCACCCCCCACCATTTTTTTTTTTTTTTAACTTGGAACGGTTTGTCTTTTTTGGTTTTTTTGGGGCGGGGGGGTGGGTTTCGTTGTTGTTTTCGGTCATTTGTAGCTGCACGTTTCATTTTAGGAAGCTTCTAGTGTTTAGAAAGTTCTTTCCTTGGAAATTGGCCCACCTCTTGGAGCCAACCCTGATCTTTGTGTTGTTATCTAGAGATACCCAGAGCTGCCTGATGGCTCCTTCTCCTGGATGATGACCTCAGTACCTCTCTTCTCCCTACAACACAGTTTTTAGACTCTTGCCAAAGTCTGGTACTCTGCGAAAAAAGATGCTATGGATGGGGCCTGACAGGCCAACTGTCGAGGAATGTTCTGGGTACCAGACTCCCACTGCTTAGCTTAATAAAATCTTATCAGCCCCTTCCCCCAAGAAAGTTCTTCAACGGTTATACTGAGCTCTCTGGCTGCCAAACTTCTAAGTATTTCTCCCAGGAAGTCAGGTTCTCTCAATGAAATCTCTTGGATCTGAATGCAGAATTCACAATTACTGTTGGTGACTTCATCTCATGGAAGTAACTGGCACCCGTGTATCACCGCATTTGATATTTTGTACATATGACTCAGTCTGAGATATATTAGTTTAAACTATTTATTAAGTCCCAAGAGCGGTGCACGGGAGAGACAGTAATACCCACACACGGAGTAGGTAGGGAGATGATCACACATTCTATCAACAGGGGGAAGACGACACGCCAAACAGTGATGTAATGGAGAGAGCCTACTCCCTGGGGGGAGGCCAGGAAGAGTCCCCCTGAGAAAAGGACACCGGAGCAGAGAACCAGAGCGGGCCAGCCGTGTCCACGGTGGATGAAGGCAGGCCACACCCACTAGAGCAAGCGGGTGGGGCAGGGAGGGGAGGACAGGGATGAGATGGGGTGAAGAGATCAGCTGGGACCAAGTCCTGGGGAGTCTTCACAGGGGAGACGCCTGGGTGTCACTCAGAGAGTGATGGGCGGCCTTAGCAAAGGAGCGCGGGGCCCGATTTGCATCCAGAATGGTGCTGCTGGCTCAGCGTGGAAGGATCGGAGAGAAGCCAGCCAGTCTGTGGGGCGTGACTGTGGGGAGCTCGGGCCTCCAGGGATGAGAAAGGCTGGGAATCAGGCTATATCCAGGAGCTTGGTGGATGGGATGGGGGCTCGCGGGGGACAAGGAAGGGTGGCAGGCGGGGGGGGGGGTGGGGAACCGGGGGGGGGGGGGGGAGTGGTGGAAATACACTGAAATGGGGGAAGTGTGAGGGAGAAACAGATCTGGGGGCAACAAGATGGCAAGAGGTCCATTTCAGACACAGTGATCCGAGCCGCTTTGCGAACACCCCCGTGAAGACAGCAAAGGAGCAGCCCCTAGCATGGAGCCTAGGGGAGAGGTCTTTGCCGCTCCCAGCGCATTACTGGGGGTCAGCAGGCTCCCCCCAGAGACGCGTGAGATGGCCTGGAGAGAGAGGCTAAGCGAGGGCCAGACCCACCTCAAGGCACTAGAGACACCCACCAAAGATGAACCATGAGCCACTCTTCCTTGCTCTGAGTCAGCCACCACCGCCCTGTCTGCCCGCATCGAATCATCAGCACAGTTATCAAACGATCATGACCTGAGCTGAAATCAAGAGTCAGACACTTCACTGAGAGGGCCACCCAGGTGCCCCTAGGGCCCTAATCTATTTCTAAGAGAGGAGGGCAAGCAAGGGTCCCATCCTAGAGCCACAGTGCTTCCATCAGCCCGGGAATGAGGTGGCAGCCCATCCACTAGTCTCCCCGGCACTGGCACACCGGCTGGCTGGTGGCTTGTGCCAAACTCAGGACCCCTGAGGCCTCCCTCTCGCTTCTCTGGAAGTTCCACTGTGTTAGGGCTGTGAGTCTGTCTTCTGGGTCTGCTAGGGTTCCACGTCTTTCTCGTGGCCATCGCAGGTGTGGCTGACACTCTGAGTAGGAGCCACTGCCCAGTGTTTTTCAATGGGAAGACGGGCTTTCTGTGCTGGAGTCCCATGCCCTAGGGAACAGCTTTCCACGGAACGCATGAGTCACTCACAGCCGGCTGGGTGCAGGGGACAAGCAGCGGGGAGAAGGGAAGTTATATCCTGCTTATCCGAGCCGTAAACATCCTCGTCCTCCCTGAGGGTTCCCTGAATGAGACAGGCCTGTACCCTCACCTGTTACTCCAGAGCAAGCGTGAACCCGTCTAGAGAGAGATGCTTTGTTCTTAGAACTTCAGGACAAAACATCTGTCAAAAACCCGGATTTCAGAGCTGAAAGTCACCACCCCAAAAGCTCAAGAGGAGTCTCAGAAACGTCTCGAAGGCGGCTATGCACGGTATCTAGTATCTACCATCAGCCTGGGCTGGATACTGGGACAAGGGATAGGGAGCCACCTGGGCTGGCCTTCTGAACCAGGCTGCGTGGAGCCAGGTCTCCTGACCTGGGCTGATTTTAAGGTGCTTCTCAGCCTCCAGAAAGTCCTCCTAATAAGTGTTCTGTTTCCAGACTCGCTTCCTCGCAGAATGAAGTGGATGCTTTTCCTGTTGCCTAATGTATGTGCAAAGTGGGGGCACGAAGGCACTTCAGAGCTGAATTCCCAAGGTGCTTTATCCAGAGGCCCCACTTCGCAACCATCCCCAATCCTATGGAGTTTTTAGTCGAACAGGAAAAAAGCAAAAAAAAAAAAGGAAGAAAAAAAAAGATGACTTCACGTAAGAAAAGAGTTGAACAGAATAAAAGGGACTTGCGGGGGGGTCTCCTCTGGATGGTAGTTCAGGGGAGGACGCTCAAGAGAGATCATTTTAGGGGTGCCTGGGTGGCTCAGTGGGTTGGGCCTCTGCCTTCGGCTCGGGTCATGATCTCGGGGTCCTGGGATCGAGCCCCGCATCGGGCTCTCTGCTCGGCGGGGAGCCTGCTTCCCCCCCCCCGCCGGCCCACTCTGCCTGCTTCTCTGCCTGCTTGTGATCTCTGTCTGTCAAATAAGTAAGTAAAATCTTTAAAAAAAAAAAAAAGATCATTTTGGAGTCAAGGCCCAAAGGATGAGAAAGATCAGGCAAAGATCCATGAAAGGCAGCTGGAGCTGGAAGTGCAAAAGCCCTGAGGCAGGAGACCAAGCAGCTGGAGTCAACGACCCAGAGGCGGGATGACTGGGAGAGGCGGTGAGCCCCGACCCTGCAGGGCCTCATAGGCACAGTGTGGAGCCAGATTTTGTTACCACGACAATGGGAGGCCACTGGAGGGTTTTAAGCAGGGGATTGATAAGCCCTGACTTTATGCTGGACAAAAATTGCTTTGGCTGCCGTGAGGAAAATGGAAGTGAGTGAGGCAAGAATGAGGTGGGAAAGCCATGAGCCCAGGGCCCCAGGCAAGAGCAGGCAAGGCAAGATTAATGCAGGAAAACTCGGGCCCCACCTGCCACTAAATGCCCCCATCCTCTGCTCGTCTGGGCTGGGGATCAGGCTTTCCACCGCTGCAGCCTTAGAGCTCCCCGCCCGCAACAACTTCCTGACAAAGAACTGCAGGTAGAGACCAGATGGAAAATGGGACTGGCCCCGGGTTCCCCCAACAGGTGTAGTTTTAGGACAAGCGAGCTGTTCTCCCAAAACACAGAACCTTCCATGAGACCCGCTTCAGGGTGTCTCCCCTAGAGACCCGGGAGTAGCAGCATCCTCTGTCCCCTCTGGCCACCCCAGTTTGTGGGGTAGAAAGTGTCTGTGGCACAGCAAAGGAACAGCAACCCCAGCAAGAGGGAGAACTTGGCTACGCGGGCGGGGTCCGGTGGTGGTCAGGTGAAGGAGGAACCTGTCTCCAAAGGAGGATGGGAGGGAAATGTCCAGAAGCCAGAGGCCAGCCAAGTCGGACACCCCCAAAACCATGCCCAGGACTAGGAAGAGGGGGCTTGTCTGGAGGGTGGTGACACCCCAGGCTCCCACCACAGGAGGGAAAGGGATGGGAGGGATGAAGGCCGAGAATGGATGAAATAACGGAGTCTCCAATGTCCACTCAGTGGGTAAGCTGAGGGCGTGAGCTGCCTGACTCCTCGTCTATCCGCTGCTGCCTCCCTCTTTGTTTCTTCTTTTCACTCTCTCCCATTTTTTAAAAAAGAATTTCTTTATTGGGGCGCCTGGTGGCTTAGTCGGTGAAGTGTGTGCCTTCGGCTCGGGTCGTGATCTCAGGGTCCTGGGATGGAGCCCTGCGTCGGGCTCCCTGCTCAGGTTGGAGTGGGGGGAGGGGAGCCTGCTTCTTCCTCTCCCTCTGCCCTTCCCCCCACTTGTGCTCCCTCACTCTCTCTGTCAAATAAATAAATAACACCTTTTTTTAAAAAGATTTTATTTATTTGAAAGAGAAAGAAGGCGTGAGTGCAGAGGGTAGAGGCAGAGAGGGAGAAGCAAACTCCCCACTGAGCAAGGAGCCTGACTTGGGACTTGATCCCCGGATCCTGGGATCATGACTGAGGCGAAGGCAGACGCTTCACCGACTCAGCCACCCAGGTGTCCCATACTCTCTCCCATTTTAAATGGGTCTCCCTTGAACTTCTATTATTTAGTAGAATGGTAACTTTTATTTTGAATATTTAAAAATGAAAAAAAAATCCTCAGTGCAGGAGAACCAAATACACAGACATCGAAGAATGAGAAGCAAAGGTCTCTGGAAATTCTGTTCTATAAAAAGAGAGAGAGGAGAGGAAGGGAAAGAGAGAGAGAGACTCCTGACTTCTTCTGATGTCATCAGAAAAATGAGCCAACTATCCTACCAAAAAAATTCGATCCCAACTATCTCCTATGATGTTCAGTTCACGGCCCACCCAGGGAGGCCAAGGGCCTGCACCCGAATGGAAGAATCTGACACTACCCATCAAAATCAAGAGAGAGATCCACGCTCTTAGGTCTGGTAATTTGGGGAAATTGGGGAATTATCCTAAGGAAGCAATGCAAAGGGGGTGCGGGGAAGCTACATGTACGAAGATACTCATCTGTGGTTTTCATGAAAATGGAAAATCAAAAATCACAGGGAAATTCTGATAATTAACAGGAGTGAAGACAGTCATCACAACGGCACCTGTGTACCAGAGCCCTGCAGATACAGCCCCCAAGAGATGGAACCAGAAGGTGCCCCTCCGTTCGCCATGGCAACATCTGTTTGCGGACAAAACGTTATCAGAAAGCACAGAAAAAATGGAAACAGCTGTTAACGGGTGAATATGGAGCCTATGACAATGATTTCAAAGTTCTGTTATCTAGGAATGTCAGGCAAGCACGTGGTTTTAAAAATTAATGAAAGCTAAACCGTTTGCAGCAAAAAAAAAAAAAAAAAAAAAAAAAGAGTAGCCCCCGCCCCGCCCTGCACGTCCAAACCTCCCACCCCCGACTTCAGATTTTTTTTGGGTATTTGTCTCCAATTTTCTAAATAACTGATTCACATGGGTACTTCTCGATTTCCGACTTTTAACTTCTGACCTTAAGATGAGACTGTGCCTTCTGCACACACGCATATATCCTCTTCTCCATCTTCTGAATATAGCTACGTGATTAATTTTTTTGTTAATCAAACTTGTGGGCACCTGAGTGGCTCAGTTGGTTAAGTGTCTGCCTTCAGCTCAGGTCATGATCCCAGGGTCACGGGATCGAGCTCCGCATCAGGCTCCCTGCTCAGCGGGGAGTCTGCCTCTCCCTCTCCCTCCGTCAGTAAGTAAATAAAATCTTAAAAAAAAAACAACTTGGGACGCCTGGGTGGCTCAGTTGGTTAAGCAGCTGCCTTCGGCTCAGGTCATGATCCCAGCGTCCTGGGATCGAGTCCCACATCGGGCTCCTTGCTCTGCAGGGAGCCTGCTTCTCCCTCTGCCTCTGCCTGCCATTCTGTCTGTGCTCGCTCTCCCTCTCTCTCTCTGATAAATAAATAAAATCTTTAAAAAAAAAAAAAAAAAAACAACTGAAGTGCTTACATTATTATGACTACATAAACAGTGTTTAACACTAAACCACATAGTATATTCTGGTTTTATTTCCTTCTTATTCAACTTTTTGTTATTTCTTTTTTTTTTTTTTTAAAGATTTTATTTATTTATTTTACAGAGAGAGATCACGATAGACAGAGGCAGGCAGAGAGAGAGAGAGGGAAGCAGGCTCCCCGCCGAGCAGAGAGCCCCATGCGGGACTCGATCCCAGAACCCTGAGATCACGACCCGAGCCGAAGGCAGCGGCCCAACCCGCTGAGCCACCCAGGCGCCCCAACTTTTTGTTATTTCTATAGTTGATAGTTGCCTCACTTATAATTAGCTTCATTTTCTATGTACAAATATAATTCCTTTGTTTTATATATGCAAATACATAATTCTTCCCCCAACTCTGTAACAGAAGTATGAAACTCTTCCTAATACGGTAAACAGGTCCGATAACCCACCAGCTTCATTTTTTTTTTTCTTGAAGATATCCCTCCTGGTGCCCTCAGCCATACTGCTCCAAACTTGTCTGGCTGATCTCTACGTGGGCTGTGCAGTTGCACCACTGGGACTTTGCTTCACCGTGATGATGGGAATTCTCATCATTCTCTCCACCCGTCAAGGTTCTGGGTTGCAAGTAAAGAAGCCAGCTCTCACTGATTAAGCAGAAAAGTTGCTGACAGATCATTTGGCTTATTTGCTGCACTGTGAGGAGTTTCACAGCTCTGTTGGAGAGTTTGAGGAAGAATTGGTGATTAGTACATTGCGAACATAGCAAATAAAGAGACGAGGAGGTGCTTATCAACTCCAGGAAAAACAGAAAGCTGAACCAAAAAAGAAACAGAACCTGGTACACTGGACTCCCCAGTGCAGGTCTGATGGCGGAACTGCCCCTACTGCCACTGATACTAAATGCCAGTTGGTACCTCGGCCATATCCGTGCCAACAAGTTGACCTTGGAGCCCATCATGGCTGCCAGGGCCATAACCACGATACAGCACATGCTTCATACCTCTCCTCTGCCAAAATACAGCATGGGTGCACTCATCCATGGAGTCTAGGTCACGGGCCCCAGCTACAGGGAAAGATTTGAAGTCAGTACTTTTCAGTTCCCGTGGTTGGGTAGGTGTTTGGTTTTTTCCTCTGCACTTGCAAAACTCGAAGTAAGGTAACAGCTGAAATACTGAAAGCTATTTGGGAACGGAGGCAAATAAGAACAAGAGACAATCACATATTCTATCACTTGTTCCACTTTCTTAGTTGACTCTCATTTTCGTAGGGCACCGTCTCCACGAGTTTCCTTGAATAGTGATACAAAGGCGTGTGTACGTGCATGCGTGCGCACACACAGAGCTTTGGAAAATTCACACCTACAGAGGTGCCTTTATGCTATTGTTTTGCTTGAATGACAATTACAGAATTCTCGCCCGGGAATTAATTTCCCTTGGAAATTTGAAAGAGTTGCTCCATTGTCTTGTGGCTTCTGGTGCTGCTTTTGTGAAGTCCAGTGCCATTTTTTATCTGATCTTCTAGATGTGGCCCCTTTTCTCTTTGTTGGCTTTTGGCAAGTTCTATCGCTGGAGTTTTGAAAGTTCATGATGACGTCCTGTAGTACACACTTTACTTTTGTTTAGTATTACTATTACTATTACTTCTATTACTCATTGTTGAGTTCTACTCAGATACTCTTCATACTCATTGTTGAGTTCTACTATTACTTCTATTACTCATTGTTGAGTTCTACTCAGATACTCTTTATACGGAGGAAGTTCCTTCAGTTCTAGAATTTTTTTCCTATAGCTTGGTAACTTCCTTTTCTTCATTTTTCTCTCTGTCTTGAGTTCCTCTGAGGTGGATAGCAGGAGTCCTGAACTGATCCTCCAGTTTTCTTATATTTTCTTTCTTATTCTCCATCTCTTAAGTCTTTTTGTTATATTTCATAGAAATTCACTTTTCAATCGCTAGCTTTATTCTTTTTTATTTTTTAGATTTTATTTACTTATTTGAGAGAGAGAGAGACAGAGAGTGAGAGAGAGCACGAGAGGGGAGAAGGTCAGAGGAAGAAGCGGACTCCCCATGGAGCTGGGAGCCGGATGTGGGACTCGATCCCAGGACTCCTGGATCACGACCTGAGCTGAAGGCAGTCGCTCAACCAACTGAGCCACCCAGGCGCCCTCTAGCTCTACTCTACTGAGATTTTTGCTTCTACTATTAGTCGCTGTTTTGTTTGGTTTTTGGTTTTTTTTTTTAAGATTTTGTTTTTAGGGGCACCTGGGTGGCCCAGTTAGTTAAGTGGCTGCCTTCCGCTCGGGTCATGATCCCGGGGTCCTAGGATAGAGCCCACATCGGGTTCCCTGCTGGGCAGAGAGCCTCCTTCTCCCTCTCCCTGCAGCTCTGTTTGTGCTCTCTCTCCATCTCTCTGTCAAATAAACAAAATATTAAAAAAAAAAAAAAAGATTTTATTTTTAAGCAATCTCTATATCCAACATGGGGCTCGAACTCACAACTCTGAGATCAAGAGTCACACGCTCTGGACTGAGCCAGCCACACACCTCTACCATCACAGTTTTTATATCCCAGAGCCTACTGTTGTTTCATGAGTATTTGTTTCTCAACAACCATGTTTATGACTTCTGGCCCATTTTTTGCTCATTTGGGTCTCTGTCTTTCATGCTAGGAACGTCATTCTATGTGGAATGATCCACAGGTGTCCATTCAAACTTAAGAGAGGCACTCAGAGCTGTCTGTGCACAGGTAAAGGCTAGTTGCTTGGCAGGCATCACTGTGAAATGACAAAGCAGCAAGCAAGCTTTCCAAGAGGGCCCCTTCAATGTTAGTCTTTGGGGGTCATTTTTTCTTGTGAGCTCCATTTCCTCAGAGAGAAGTTCTTCAAGGCCCCAACCAGAGAGGGGTATAGATTAGGCTGCCATGTTCTGGGAGCCAAGCAGGGAAAGGTTTCACTGTTTAGTATACCAACTTTCACTGAATCTTTCTGTTCTCAATACAGTGCCTCTTACATTCAGCTGATCCCACGCCTCCTTCCACTCCAGTCTAGGCCTGAGCTGCTCTGGTTCAACGAGGCCTCTGGGAAAACAGGCATCTTCTGCTGGGATGGAGGAGGGAGCCACCTGACTATGTGGGCTGAGAGAGGGGTCTGTTGCTCCGACACACACCTTCAATTTTCCTGCTTCCAGCCCACCCCGCAGTCCGTCATCAGGAACACTGTAGCTCCCACTCTTGGGCCTTTGGTGGGTCCTTGAACACACCTGCCTTCCTCTACCATGACACAGGACACTCAAGACTTTAAGTTTTACATCTCTTTTACCGACCTGCTTTCTGTTTCTCAAAGCATTTGCTCACTCCTCCTCCTCCTCCATCATTTCCTTTTCTGTTTTCTTAAGAATTTTGTCCTTTTTTAATCCCTTACTCTCATTTTAGTGGGCTTTTGAAACAGAACCAGGAGAAACATATGCATTCAATTAGTTGTATTTTCATGGAAGTTCATAGTAACATTTAACAATACATAAAAAGTAAGTTTCCAAAGATAGGCATATAGGAGGTTTTCTGGGGGACTTGGGGGAGGATACCCCTTCAAGGAAACAGTGGTTCCCTCGGGGGTGGTAAGGGGACAATGGGTTATGCCAAGTTGGGGGGCAAACTTTCAACAGTAAGTGGGCATTTCTTAATAAATGAAAAAGTATGAGGGTTAAAAATTATTAAAAGACATCTACTAGGGGAACCTGGGTGGCTCAGTGGGTTAAAAGACATCTACTGAAACAAGACTCAAGATACTGTTGGGGCCTCTGGGTGGCTCAGTCAGTTAAGTATACGACTCTTGGTTTTGGCTCAGGTCATGATCTCTAGGTCATGCGATCGAGCCCTGCATCAGGCTCCACGCTCAGCGCGGAGTCTGCTTGGGATTCTCCCTCTCCCTCTGTCCCTTCCCCTGTGCCCGTGTTCTCTCTCTCCCTCTCTCAAACAAACATAAATCTTTAAAAAAGAGGGGGGGGGGGCGCCTGGGTAGCTCAGTGGGTTAAGCCTCTGCCTTCGGCTCAGGTCATGATCCCAGGGTCCTGGGATCGAGCCCCGCATCAGGCTCTCTGCTCAGCAGGGAGCCTGCTTCCTCCTCTCTCTCTGCCTGCCTCTCTGCCTACTTGTGATCTCTGTATGTCAAATAAATAAAATCTTTAAAAAAAAAAAAAGAGAGAGAGAGAGAATCAAGATACTGCAAATAGGTAAACAGATGTACAGAAGAAACTCCAATCCCCCAACAGAGGTCTACACAATCCATGGTTTTTAACTATGTTCCAGAGTTCTGGGGTTCCACAGAAGCAACCCCAAGATCTTCAGAGGGTGGCAGAAATGGGACAGGATGCTGAGTGGACATCCTAAGCCAGTCTCTGCCTGGACCACAGGGCACTCCGTTTTTTTCAACTCTATAGGTCAAAATTCTGTTTTAATATCTTGAGCTTTTTAAGGAGAGCCACACTAACAAAGAAGTTCAGAAAGTACTGATGAAGATCTAGAGAAAAAGAGGTTGGGGTGGGGCAGGGGTGGGGGGAAGCTTCCAAGGATGACCCCAGGTTGTAAGCCTGGGCTCCTTTCCATCAGAAATGACAGGAGCTGCTCAAGCATCCAGATAGCAAAGCCAATGCTTGGCCAGTATCAGTCTCTGGCCTCAGTTTCTTCATTTGCACCAAGAACGGACTGCATCCATCTCCCAGCGAACATCCAGGGAGTTCTAATGAGCACTGCCTTACTGATACAGCGACTGCCAACTCTCTGGAGAGACAGAATGTCCCTACCTAAGAAGTTTCTGAAAAGCAATGCCAAGTTGTAAGAATTCACTCCATTCCCTTTGGATGGAAGTTTTCATTTTTCTCTCCCCAAAAAGGCCAGCCCAACTCTACCATGACTGAAGCAAGTCAAATAGCTCAGTAATGAGCCCCAGGGTTCCTGGGAGCAGAGCCTCCCCCCTCCCTTCACAGGCAGCAGTATCCCTCTCCTGGGGAGCCAGCCCAGGTCTAGTTCATTTCCCTTTGTTGGCTCATAGCACGCATCTGGGTCATTCTCTTCCTCTGCATGATCTAGTCCTAGATCAGAAGTCAGAGAGCTTCTCCTTTGGCTGGATGGTCAGGGAGGATGGAGTCTGTTCAAATTCTTAAGCTGTCTACAAAATCACATCTCTTCTTTCCCACACACTTGTCTCCTTCACCCAACATACCTCTCTGGAATGGTCCAAGAAAGACCAGCAGCAAAGGCCCCTCTGGCTGGCAGATCAAAGATGCTTTGGAATCAATGAGCACCATTCCGCCCCTGCCTCACTCTGAGCTCCTTATCTGTCAGGGTGGGGGGGGGGGGAAGAAAGAAAGAAAGAATGAATGAATGAATGAAATTTTTAAAGGAGAAAGTCTCCCCAAAACTTCTATGCATTCCTTCACAGGACTTTAGCTCAAAAATAACTGTTTCACTTAGGCTCTCATTTCGCAAACCAGTCACATTCTGCTTGATGGGCCCTTCTCACCACCCAGGTCACCGCCACCCCAGCTCCTTTGGTGGTACGGAAGCAAAGCGGAACATTTCATGACACAGAAATATATAGGTATATACCTCAGATCATGCTTAGTTATTCGTTGGTTCTGTTTGGTTTTTTTGAAGGCAAAGTGTAATGGTCTGTGTCAAGCCTGGGTTCAAGTTCCATTCAAGGGATAGGAAAAGCAGATTCCTGGACTTGAGTTCCCCATTTAAGTACTAAAGCATCATACAGGCAGATTCATCCCTGCCTGCAGAAGAGGGAAAAGGGCGGGTGTGTGGAGAGAAGGGCCTCCCACGACTGCATCCCTGGAGTTTCTTTCCCCCCACTGCCCGCCACTCCAGTAAATAATCTGACCCCAGAGACAGGAAGACACCTGAGCTCCGGAAGCCCAGCAGGCTGGATGCTACGAGTAAGACCCACCCCTTTCTCCAAACCACAGGCCCCGGGCACAGCTACCTCCATAGCGGGAGCCCACTGGGCAAGGCTGGGAGGGCTTCTGAAGAGCAGGGAAGCCTAAATCATTTGCTTCGCCATGTAAAAAGCCCACTGCTGGGAAGCCGTTGGAAAAGGTGTCCCTTCCAAGAATACAGTTCCCAGGGACCGGGCTGGAATTCTCGCTGCTGAGAGGCGAATCCCGGGCAGGATACCCGATGGACCCTGCTGCCGGAGCCCAGGAACGGGGGCTTGGATGGTCTCTTCACCCAGCATTCAGGGGAGGAGAGCAAGGGAAATGTGAGGTCAGCGCCAGGAGCTGCGGAAGAACGAACTTCCACTGCTGACCAATGGAGTTATTAACAGAGGACAAACCCAGCAGTTCGGTTACAGGGAAATGAGACACGATTATAGAGAAAACACTTTCAAAACGAGCAAAGACAAAGCAGAAAACATGATGGAGCCAAGAGAAGGAAGAGTTAGGGAAAGCAAGAAGGAATTAGTCCTCAGGAATTCAGGTCAGGAAACAGGGAGCTGGGGCAGAATTCACAAGAGGGCGGCCGAGGAGGAGGCTCTTCCCGGAGGAAGGTGCATCTTCGGCTCTGGCCCTCCTGCCGCCCAGGACCTCGGGATCCGGGTCGCCCGCCCTCTAGCCCTCTGGGTTCAAGGGCAAAGCTTGGGAGGCAACGCCAGGAACCGACACAGCGCAGGATGCTCCGTCCCGAATCGGGGACAGGGGGAGGGGAGGATGCGCGCGGCAACTGCTGGGTCCCTGACAAGTAAACAGCCTGCCCTGAACAGGCGCGTCCACGTCCGGAGCCCGGCTGAGGGCCCTGCTCATCCCATCAAGGGCGGCAGCGGGACACCCCGGATCCCCGCCCCCCGGAGGCACAAAAGGGATGCACGGAGATCGGGAGAGCATGAACCAGCCCACACCCGGGAATCACAACGCGAGCGCGGCCCCCTGCCTCGGCCTCCCCGGCAGCGTCCGGTCCGCCCCGGGACGCGCGCGCCTCCCCCAGCCCCCACGCCCCTGGACCCCGACCGCCCCAGGCGGACAAAGCCGGGCACTGGGCGGGGCGGGTGTGCGCAGGGGGGCACTGGGACCCCGCAGACGCCCGCACAGGTGGGCTCCGTACCGGGTGTCGGTGCCGGGGGCGGGGCCCGATCTCCCTGGAGACGGTTGCCCAGGGGACGCGGCGGGCGGGTCCCGGAGCTACGCGAGCCTCCCGGCGGCAGCTCCGAGCCCGCGGGGGCCTGAGGGCAGGCCCGCGGCGCGGAGCCGGCAAGCGGGGCAGCAGCGGAGGGGCGCGGCCCGGGGCGGGGCCCGGACAGCGGGCCGGCGCGGGCGGGGCCAGGGGCGGGGCGCCGGCAGGGGGCGGGACCGGGGGCGGGGCCAGGGCCCGCCGCGCCGCGGACACCGTTGGCAAATTCTCCCGCCCCCAGCCAGGCGGAGTGTCGGAGAGCCAGCGACCGCCGCTGCAACTCCTCCGCGACCCCCGCTGCTCCAGTCCGCCCGGCCGGTGGGGCGTGCGCCTGGAGCGCGAGCGCCCCGGCCACCGCGGGACCCCGGGTGGCGTGCGCATGCTGGCCCTGGCTCCCCTCCCGGCTGGTAACCGGAGAACTGAAAGTGCCATTTGCAAAGGGAGCGGGGGCTGGTGGTCCGCCAAACCGCTCTCCCCGCCCGGGTCCCCAGGGAGTCACCAGAACCGACGGGGCACCGGACCTCCGTCACTGATCTGGAGCCTAGGTCACCCGCGTCACTGGCCATCCCGGGGTCTGGGCTCCCATCCGGTGTGCGAGCTGTTCCCCCGCCGCTGGGCCTGCCTTTCCATCGGGGTTCCCCTTACAGGTCGGATTCAGCAGGTAAATGGATCTGCCAGGGGCCTTCGCTCCTACATCCATTCATGACAATGAACCACGTTCGCGCTGGCGGGGCGTTGGTGCAGTAACCCCCCACCCTGCGCCTCGCACAGCGCTCCAGGGAATCCGCGCATCCCCCTGTGAGGTGGGTGCTGTTCCCCGCCACCACCACCCCCCCCCCCCCGGGCTGTAAATGACAAACCCGAAGCTCCAAGGGCAAGCGGTTGACCCTCACGTGCACACAGGTCGCACGCAGCGGCAGGGCCAGCTTCGGAACGACCATGGTTTGGTACCGGACTGCTGTGCTTCTTGCCCCGCGGTGTCCCGTGTCCCTCAGAATGTTCTTTAGGCTCCACAGCTCTAGACTTCAAGCTCTGCCACGGTGGAGCCACAAGAGGAGAAAGAGTGCGAGTGCAGAATCACCCCAGGTGTCCCAGCAGGTGCAGCTGACCCGGGGTGGACGGAAGTGGTCTGAGGACCACTCTGGTAGTCGTCTCCGCCTGCACCAAGTGTTCCAGGCCAGGAGCCCAGGGCGGGGCCGTCCATCCGAGACCCCAGAGCCTCCCTCCGTACCACGCCTCCCGCCCCCATTGCCCTGTGCCCCCAGGGGAGTAAAGGAGAAAAACATCCCTAAGCTCCAGGAATTGTGAAGAAGCCTGAGATGAGAGGACCGGGTCGTGGGGGGGGGGTCCCACCAACCTCGGTGACCTTTGTGTCCCCCACCAGCACCCGTCAACCCTGTCAGGACTGGAGTCCAGCATCCCTGACATCTCAGGGCAGGAGGAGGCATCCCCCTCCGCATCCCAACCCCAATGTCACATACACTCAGAAAGACACACACTCCCATACTCACTCACACACACACACTCCACACTCAGGCATGCGCCAAGTCACTCCCTCACATGCGCCCAGACACACAAGGACGCGCGTTCACGAAGACAAACCCACACACCCACACACAATTATGTAAACTGACACACAATGACACAGACACAGAGACCACACACACACACACACACCCACGGCACACATTCACACACCGAACCTCCCCCGGCCACGCACACGGCCCAGTGTGGCTGTGCACTTGGCAGCTGACATCTGGAAAAGGCGGAGCCTGGGCCCTGGTGGCAACCACCCAGTGTGCCACCCGTCCACCCCAGGGCTGCGCTCCAGGGCTGCTGCTACTTTGCCTTTCACTCTTCCCACCCCCAGCTGGGAAGGGGAGCCAGGCAACATGGAAGGAGGTCAGGGTGATAAAGGGCGGGCCTCCTGCTGAGCTGCCGTTGACTCACCGGCAGGGAGCCTAGGGGTGCTGTGGCTGGGGTGGAGTATGAGGATGAGACAGAAGCCACCAGAAGTCACAGCCGGATCTTACTTAGGCTGACTGAGCCGGGAGTTCTCTCTGATAGCCATCCTGACAGGGGTCGGTAGCATCCCCAAAAACCCCCAGCCAGGAAAGGATAATGACCCCATGCCACCAAGCCTGGGGAGAGATTCAACATGGGCAAACAGTCTTCCAGGTTCCACTCCCCCATCCTCACTGTGTGTGCCCTTCTCCATCGGGACCCAGTCCTGCAGACTTCCCTTTCTTTCCGGCATGGAAAGCCAAGTGCAAAGGCAAGGTCCTTATCAGCAGTGGAACCCAAGGACATAATCTGGGGTTCAAGCTGGGAGCATCAGGTACTGGTTCCTCCGGAACCCAGAGGAAAAGCCAGCATTCTTTGAAATGGCAGAAGCCACCAAAAGTCATCCTGCCCGTATGAGAACAACAGACTGAAATTGCACTAACAAATCCAGAAAGACACATCACACAGTAATTTGGGAGAATGAGGTGAATTAAGACAGGTGAGTGGAACATCTGGAACAATGCCTGGTGTATACAGTAATTGCTCAAAATGCGCTTGCTCTCACAGATGGGAAACACGCAAAGAGGCGGACTGGTGTGCTCAACGCGGCAGAGAGAAAAGGAAACACCAAAGTGTCCCGATTCCTGCCTCATTCAGGGCTCAGGTATGTTAAATCCTTTCTGAGATACAGATGAGGGTCTAAATTAAAGAGTTTGGCGCCTAAATAGGTCTCACCACTCTTTCGGAAAGCAGAGTAAATAGAGAAATTAGATTCCCGCCTTCCTACCTGCTACAGCCAGAAAGATTGGACCCTCTTTGTGAGTTTACAGCCACAAGGCAGGAAACCAGATGAACCTCTGCTCCTACCCATGAAACCCCTTGCTAAGATCAACAAGTTCCATAAGAGAAAAGCTTCTCCGCGCCATTAGTCACTCCTCCTCCTCTCTCCCAACACCTCCAGGTAAGCTCATGGTGAGGAAATGTCAGCTTCTCCCTAGTGCCCACCAATATCCCAACCACCAACCTTCCTGGAATTCCGGTGGCCTCTTCCTGTTCACATGGGGCACCCCACATTGTAGGGGCTTAGACCATGTCATCCCCAAACATGCCACTTTGGCATACTGATCGTTTTGAATTAAAGGTATTGGAGAAACAGCCTCGCAGGAAGGACACTCTGCACTTCCTTTGTCCCCTGGACAGCAGGAGATAAATCGCGTCTGTGAAAGGTACTCCTCCCCGTATAGGGCGGGGGTGGGGTGGGAGGGTGGGGAGGACAGAAGGCATCCTTATCGCCAGATGGGGAATTTAGGGCCAAGAAGGCCACGAAAACAAACCTTTTTACTTCACCATTTTACTACCCCAAGCTCGAACCCCTGTTTTGTTAATCCTTCATACATTTATTGTTTCTCTGTCTAAAAAGTATAAAGCTTCCTGCTTTGGTGACATCTTTGAATCTCATATTTTTGTGGGGCTCCCATCCTTTAGTAATTTAATTTGTTTTTCTCCTGTTAACCTGTCTTTTATCTTTGGGTGGATGGGGGGAGGGTTCTCAGCCAAGAATCTAGAATTATTCCTCCTGCCCTACAGGATTTTTAGGGGCGAGCAGATGAGATGTGGAGTAGAGTGGAGAACACGAATGCTACAGTCAGTAAAAGAGGCAACTAACAAGAAAAAAAAAAAAAACAAAAAACCCAGCTAAATGTTTTTCATTCTTTTAGGAAAAACAGGAGGACTCTGGAAAATAATCTTCCTCAAAGGGGAGAGATAGTTTCCCTAGTTCTTCATATAATCCCTCCATGGCTTTGTCTCCTTGATCTTTTACTCTCCAGGCGCTCAGACGAGGGAGTCTACTTACAGGAACGTCTGGCCCCTGCTTTCCTGCCATCTTCACATATTTCCATTAATCTTCGAGACTCTCACCCCCCATTAATTCAAAAAGTGGCTCATCTGTAGTTAAAAAGCAAAGTTAATTAGAATCTGGAGTTTCTTTTTTTCCTTTGGCCAATTCCCCAAGCTTAGACCAAAGTCTGTGTTAATTGAGGCTTTCTGAGTTTGTGACCTGGGGTGGGGAGGGGAGCAGCAGAGGGAAAAAATGATGCTGGTGTCCACAGTGCAAGATCTTTCCGGTGTATACCAAAAGCACTCAATGCTTGCAGGGACTCTCTGGCCACAGGTAGGAGCATGAGCCCCGGCATTAGATCTGGGTTTGGAAGAGTTTTCTAACCACTCCAGAGCTGTTTCCTCATCTGTAAAAGCAGGTGACTGCACACAGTGCCCAGCTCAGCCAGCGAGGGCAAATATCGACGGCACAGCCTCTGGGGGGGTGGGGGGGCTCCTAGCCGGACCTCGAAGCCGAGCGTCCCACGACACGCTGCGTTCTGCCACCGTTTCCTGGACTCTGAGGTCTCTCCAGTTCCAGAACGGGATCTTCGTGGGAGGATGCCACGTCTTAGACTTCTTTGTATCTTTTATAGAAGGAAAGCTATTCCTTGTTTGTGGAGATCAACTGTGACTCTGTCCTGGGAGAAATTAGGGGAAGGGGATAAATGGGACCAACAGGGCGTTCACTGTGTGAGTCACACATGGAGGCTCCTGGAAGATACCCCAGGGACTCAGGAAATGATCGGCCGGGTGCTCCGGGCTGCTCCGTGCGAGGTTTCTAAAGCTTTTAAATGTGTTTGAGCCTAAAACTGCTTCTCACAACAGAGATTCCCACTACCTCGGGGTACGAGGCTCAGTTTTTTTTAATGCATGATATCTGCCCCTCTTAACAAGACCTGATCCTGCCCCTCAAGACAGTCTCATGGGGGTGGGGCGCCTGGGTGGCTCAGTGGGTTAAAGCCTCTGCCTTCAGCTCGGGTCATGATCCCAGGGTGCTGGGATCGAGCCCCGCATTGGGCTCTCTGCTCGGCAGGGAGCCTGCTTCCTCCTCTCTCTCTGCCTGCTTCTTTGCCTATTTGTGATCTCTGTCAAATAAATAAATAAAATCTTTAAAAAAAAAAAAAAAAAAGACAGTCTCATGGGCCATCTGGGAAAGAAGGTGCCTCCGGCGACTCCTGAGATGGTGTGACCCCGGGCCAAGGTGGGAAGTGTCAGACCCACTAGGACGGGTCCTGGGGACGGTTGTAGTCCACATCCTTCTTGACAACACCAACGAAAGGAAATCCCAAAGCTGGCCCATCCATGTGATAGAAATGCACACAGAATTCACAGATTCCTGGAAAATCATCTGTAAAATTATTCTGTGTGAAGCGGATGATCAGGCAGCCCCAAGCGCAGCGTGTGTCGTAATGACGGGCTCCGCTCCCTGGTTACACACAGAGAGCGGGGAAGGGTGCAGGAGGACTGAGAGGAGCGTGGAACTAGGGAACTCACGTTCAGGGTCCTTCAGAGGTGGCCTGGCGGGCCCTTCACGAGCAGGCACTGGGCGCTGGTTAGGACGAGGGCCATTTTCCATATGAAACCACATCCGGTCACTTCCTCCCCTGGGTATTCACGCCTCTTTGCAGGAGAGCAGGATTGCTGCGTGTGACCAGAAGAATCGGGCAGAGTGATGGCGCATCACCTTCAAGATTAGATTCACAGGGGGTGCCTGGTGGCTCAGTGGGTTATAAGCCTCTGCCTTCGGCTCAGGTCATGATCCCAGGGTCCTGGGATCGAGCCCCACATCAGGCTCTCTGCTCAACGGGGAGCCTACTTCCTCCTCTCTCTCTGCCTGCCTCTCTACCTACTTACGGTCCCTCTCTCTCTCTTTTTCTCTGTCCAATAAATACATAAAATCTTAAAAAAAAAAAAAAGATTAGGTTCACAGAAACTGAGGGCTTTGGCCCTGTACGCTTTGTCTCTCTCAACTCTCACTATGAGTTAAGCCGGCCACCATGCTGGAAGGACACTCAAGCTGCCTTGGGAAGAAGCCCTGACAAGCAGGACATCCCTGAGACCTGCCACAACCAGCTCCGGACACCTGCAGCCCCGGCCCCTGCCAGATTCTGGACCCATAGCAACTGCCCGATGGTAATCAGTGTTTGTTGTTTAAGCTGCCCAGTGTTGGCACCATTTTGTTACCCAGCAGGAGATGACGGATACACCATCCACGGCTGCTGTGTTCCTTGCCGCGTGGCCCAGCACCTGCTCCAGTACGGCAGATGCCCCATCAGTACTTGGGACGGAGCAAACGATCGGTGCAAACAAGCCCTCTACTGTAACTGTATGAGTCAGACGTGTTTCTGAAGAAGAGGCCACAGGCTGAGTGAAAGAAACTGGCCACAAAAGACCACATCCTGTGTGATTTCATTTACTCAAAATGTCCAGAATAGGCAAGTCCATGAGATAGAAAGTAGCTTCCTGGTCGCCGAGGGCTGGGAAGACTGAGGAGAAGCGGGGAGTGACTGCGAGCGGGTTTGGGGTTTCTTTGCGGAGTGAGGAGGCCGTTCTAAAACCGATTGTGGTGATGGTTGTTCAACTCTGTAAACAGAGGAAAGCCACGGAACCGTGCGCATGAAGCGACATATAAAGCTTGTTTTATTAAAAAAGGAGGAGCTCAGGCTCCCGCCCCAAGTACTGGGCGGCACCCAGGGAGGCCGGCCACCAGCGAGGCTGCGGAAAGAAGTAGAGGGCTCTCCCTCTGCCCGGGGCGGAGGCCATGGTGCGAAGCACAGCGAACCAACGCCTCGGGTGCCGTGGTGTGGGATGCTCGGCTCCAGCACCCGAAACTTGGCAAAAGGAAGTTTGCGGGTTGACCTTCCAGGGAGACCCCGCCTGGAGCCTAACATGCTGAGCCTGGACATGGCCCTGACTTCCCATCCTCCGCAGAGGACGCCCCCAACCCCGATGTGCACCCACCTCTCCCAGGCCCTTCCACCTGCCAAGCCTAGGGAGGACCACAAAACCACAGGCGGCAACTGTCCCAAAGGTCAGCGAGCCTCGTGAGTGAGCTGACCTTACAGCAGAGAGTCACTAAATGATTCGGGTCACTCAGTCCTTGCTGAACGTCCTCCAAAAGGAGCAGCGAATTTAAGACAACAGAAAGGATTTAAACAGCGTAGAGTAAACTTGTACATGGCACATAAGAGGTGGTCAAGGCTGAAAGCAGAAGCAGCTTCAAAGCAAACTTTTTTTTTTCTTAGAGAGCGGTAAGGGCAGGTAGGAAAAGGGAGAGAGAATCTGAAGCAGGTTCCATGCCCTGCGTGGAGCTGTATGTGGGGCTCGATCTCAGGACCCAGAGATTATGACCTGAGCTGAAATCCAGAGTTGGATGCTTTAACTGACTGAGCCACCCAGGTGCCCCTCAAAGCAGACTTTGAACAAGTTGTCAAACATATTTTAAGTTGGAATCTTTTGTCCCTCCCTGGCCTGTGACATTGCTTTTGGAGACAGCATCCCATAATGCAGAGAAGCCAGCGGTTGGACCCAAACAGTCCTTCGGTGCACCCTAATGAGGCTGGGATGAACTTGGGGGGACACCCAGGAACCCCCTGACATTATTCTGTAAGAGACTTTCTCTGGGGGAGAGGTCCGTGTCTTTAGCAGATTTTCAAAAGGATTTAAGACCTGAAAAAGATGAGGGACCACTGGGTGGTTGGAGTTTTCTAGGATGGGTAGATGGTGGATTTCTTTTCCTTTGGCAAATCTGTATTTTACAGACTTTTCTTAAGTAGCTTGCACTGACCCTATACAATTAAAAATACTCAGCATACATGCATACACACATTTATAAAACACAACACGTATATTAAAAATATCCACGGGCAAGATCCCAGCCTGTAATTCCCAGAAGATTGCCCCAAAATCAAGACCCCCAATTAATTAGTATCTTTTAAAACTGCAAATTCCGGGGCACCTGGGTGGCTCAGTGGGTTAAGCCGCTGCCTTCGGCTCAGGTCATGATCTCAGGGTCCTGGGATCGAGTCCCGCGTCGGGCTCTCTGCTCAGCAGGGAGCCTGCTTCCCTCTCTCTCTCTCTCTCTCTGCCTGCCTCTCCGTCTACTTGTGATCTCTCTCTGTCAAATAAATAAATAAAATCTTTAAAAAAAATAAAATAAAATAAAACTGCAAATTCCACTTCCCTTTCCTGTCCCGACCCCCTAAGCTAATCTCTCTCTCTCTCTCTCTCTCACACACACACACACACACACACACACACACACACACACGGTGGCAGCAGAGATGGGTCCCCTTCTCAAGGATCTCAGCTAAGTGGCAGTTTACCCCCTTCTCCTGGGGTCTGACTCTGCCGCTGGCCGTCTACCCAGGCACTCAACACTCCAGTTCTCCATCTGGCCATGGGCTTTCATGTCCTTCTCCCCTCCTGTTCTTGCGAGACCCTACTCGTTCTGGGGATTACACACAGGGCTCCGAGCACCTCCCTCCATCATCCATCACTGGGTTGGTCTCTCCTTGGCAAGTGCCCTTGTGTCACCACCTTCCCCTCCCACAGCAGGTAGGTATCCAGGCCCCCTCTGCCCCGGGAGCTTCTGGGATACATTCAGACTCCGTCCAGCCTTGCGCGCGGTTTATCTGGGCAGAGCCCATCACCAGGCTCCTGCCATCAGCCGGCAAAGCACAGGTGCCTTCTGTCTCTTTTCTCATTTATTTGTCACGCCAAGACCCGAAGGCAGGCTCCGTTTTGTAAAGGAGGAAAGCGGGGCTCAAGGAGGTTACGGCTGCACGACTCCTGAATGAGAGGCAGATTCGGACCCAGGCTGACCCCTGAGGCTGCTGTCACTGCTGGGCCACATGCTTCTCCTGGGTCAGTGCAAAGGAAATGGACTGGGGCCACTGGCTGCAGAGACACCTGAGCCTGCTGCTCTGTTTGTCATCCGCCAGCTTGAGGACTCTCGGACCGACTTCCTGCAAAAGGTTCAAGAGCTGGGCAAGGAGGGGGTTGAGATTTCAGATGCCAGGCCCCGCTTCCTCGGGACAGAGGGGGAGAATGGGCACTACCCTGGGCAGACGGGGCGGGGCGGGGTTCAGAAGCCACACTCTCCTGACCTCCCTCACTGTAGAGGACCAGAGCCCAGGATGCCAGCTCTCCCAGAGACACAGGACCAGAAAGAACAGGGAAAGCGGCTTGGAGCCCAAGAAAAGTCCTCGGGGTGGAGGGGACGGGTGAGAATGCGCTGGGAAGCCCCCCCTGCATAGCCAAGGACTCCCGGAGGCCCCGCCCCTCCTCCTGTCCGGCGTCCAGATCCCCCCACCCCCACCCCAACCAAGTGCTCGCTCCCAAACGCAGCCACGTTTGGGGACGGGCCACACAGGGGTGAGGAACGGGTCCTGCCACTTCCTAGCTGGGCAAGACCAAAGTAAGTTACTAAGTGTTTCTGTGCCTCAGTTTCCCCTTCTATAAAGCAGTGATCACAACAGTACTTACGAGAATAAATCGGCATTTTCAAAGTACCCACAACGCCTCCTAGCACAGAGCCGGTGCTAAGAAGGTGTTTGTTGCCATTATCATTATCAAAGAAAGAGGCCGGTTAACAAAAGGTGGCGATTCTTAGCTGGGTATTGGGGAACTCCGAAGTGTGAATGCTCGCTGATGGGCTCCACAGAAAAAGAAACTGGTTCTGGCTGCTTCCCCTCTAGAGCTGTGGTGCCCTGGTCCCTGCTCGGCAATTCCTCCCATCCCTCCGCCTCACCCGACCTCTCCCCAGCAGACTTAGGGGGGAATGTGCTCCCCACTCCTTCTCCCACTCATCTGGCCGAGGGCCTGAGCATGCCGACCACTGGGGCCAGCAGGCTTCTCCTGGGGACCCCGGTCCCTGCCCACTAACAAGAACTGGCTGGGCTCGCTTGGGCCCACGGAAGCTCACGACCCTTGTTCACCTTAGTAATTACATGACACAGAAGAGGAAAAGCAGATGAAATATGGGTATGTAAAGAAAGAGCTGTTTCCATGACAACGAAGCAGAATGCTTTAGAAACCCAATGAAGAGAAGTCACAAAAACAAACTTTCCATTGCAGCAGAACGGCCAAGGCACGAAAGACTGGGGGGGCGGGGAGGAGCAGAGTTCACAGGGACTGTCCCCTGCAGGGGGCCTTCTGCAGCAGCGACAAGCCAGCTCAGGCTGAAGCCCTTGGCCTTACGTCTGTGCATCAGTGAACCAACGGACATGTATGCATTTTTGGTCAAAATGTCTGGATTTAAGGGATAACATTTTATTTTAGTTCTTTTTTAGGTACATTCTACCCAAGGTGGGGCTTGAACTCATAACCCCAAGATCAAGACCTGAGCCGATACGGAGTCGGAGGTTTAACCGATGGAGCCACCCAGGTGCCCCTCAATTTGAGGGGTAGCATTTTAATATTCTCTACACCAATCAGAGTTTAGGCGACTTGACCAGTGAATCGCATAGGGAAACGGGGCTCCTATTAAACCGTGCGTGTCTGGTCACGATAGCAGCCCTCACGCTGCTTTGCCCCGATCCACGCTTTCAAACTATGGTGGGAGACGCTGTCCTGGGAGTAGCGGAAGCCACAGAAAAAAACACATTTTCCCAGAGCATCCATGTGACTCAATGTTCAGGGGGAGCACGGCCTCCTAGTAAAATAAACACGGGCTTATCGTGGAATCAAATGTACATTTGTGTTAAAAATAAAACTGGAAGCTTCAAAGCAAGGTCATGGCTAGGGTGGGCTGCTGGAGGCCAAGCATGCACATCCCATCCTCTCTAGGAGAAGCGCCGTCCATGCGGGCCAAGGTCACTGCCAGCCGCAGGACCCTCCCCCAACCACTTTCCCACACACCTGCAACACAGAAGGTCCTGGGATGGCTGCCTCCGGGGCACCTCGCCCGTTTGGTTGCCCCCGTTTCGCTGCTGCCGCTTACAAATGACCCAGCGGACACAAGGTCCAACTGCCAAGGTCACTGGATGGCAGACTGCACAGGCCAATCCAGGCCAGGTGGGCTAGTCCAGGAGCTGCTCCTGCCACCCCCTCCCTGTGGGAAGGAAGAAAGGACCTGAAAAGATCTCACCCCAAAATCCCTCTGCTCTTGCTCCCCAAGCTCCTTTAGACCCTGAAGGGTTAGAAAATGCTGGAAAAATGGGCGCCTGGGTGGCTCAGACGCTAAGCATCTGCCTTCGGCTCAGGTCATGATCCCAGGGTCCTGGGATCGAGCCCTGCATCGGGCTCCCTGCTCCAAGGGAAGCCTGCTTCTCCCTCTCCCACTCCCCCTGCCTGTATTCCCTCTCTCGCTGTGTCACATAAATAAAATGAAAGGAAGGAAGGAAGGAAAAAAGAAAGAAAGAGCAAGCGGGAAAAAATAAACTTCGGGCTTTGATACATCTGAGAGGAGCAGGCTGGTAACAAAGGACAAAGCCATTCCAACCCTTACCTGTAAGACGCTGGTTGGTATTCGGTGTCACACGCTGTGTGCCTTTCCCTATGGGTCAGGCCCGGGAGGGTCAAATAAAATGAGGGGTGGATAGACTTTACAACGCAGCCAATTCCAACAATCTCTGACAGAGACCCCCGTCATTTAAAACCCACTCGCTCCCATGACAGGGGCTGCAAGGATTCATTCATCCAATGGCAAAAAGAGCGATTTCTGGAGAGCCCGTGACTTGGGACAGATTTTTCCTTATTTGTAATCTTTGCGATAATCCAGTAAAAGTAGTACTTGTTCCCAATTTTCAGGGAAAAAAAAAACAAAAAACCTGGAGGCTCAGAGAGGGCAAGTAACTTGCAAGGTCATCCACATGTCAAGGTCAAAGTCAAGACCTGGACATGGAATTTTAAAGTTCTGGCTTTTTTTTTTTTTTTTTAAACATTTTATTTATTTATTTGAGAGAAGAGAGAGACAGTGAGAGAGAGCATGAGCGAGGAGAAGGTCAGAGGGAGAAGCAGACTCCCCGCGGAGCCGGGAGCCCGATGCGGGACTCGATCCTGGGATTCCAGGATCATGACCCGAGCCGAAGGCAGTCGCCCAACCGACTGAGCCACCCAGGCGCCCCTGGCTTTTTTTTTTTTTTTTAAGATTTTATTTATTTATTTGACAGAGATCAGAAGCAGGCAGAGAGAGAAGGAAGCAGGCTTTTTGCTGAGCAGAGAGCCTGACGCGGGGCTCGATCTCAGGACCCTGAGATCACGACCTGAGTCGAAGGCAGAGGCTTAACCCACTGAGCCACCGAGGCGCCCCTAAAGTTCTGGCTTCTGACACGAACATTAAGCTTCCCTTCCGCTCATTCTTGAAACACTGTGCCTTGTGCTGTGCTTCCCATCGGATATACGGAGCCACACAGGTCTCAAGGAACAACCACATCGTCAATGTGCTGCTGCATTTAACTTCAAAAAAGACCACAGCTCAGCAGGGCTTTCCAAAAGACAGCGGATGGGCCGCAGTACTCAACTATTCGCCACGGCACACAACAGGGAAGGAAGCACAGGACCTAGTGACGCTGGCCCCACACCCAGAAGCACCCGAAACAGGAGGTATGGTCTTGCTTGTCCTCCCCATGGCTCCGAACACAGACACAGGTGACAGGGAAAGCTGAGGGTTTTCAGTGTCTTTCCCCCTACAAGAAAACCTCTTGAGAAAAGGTTATTTGAGGGGCGCCTGGGTGGCTCCGTGGGTTAAAGCCTCTGCCTTCGGCTTGGGTCATGATCCCAGGGTCCTGGGATCGAGCCCCGCATTGGGCTCTCTGCTCTGCGGGGAGCCTGCTTCACCCCCTCTCTCTCTGCCTGCCTCTCTGCCTACTTGTGATCTCTGTCTCTCAGATAAATAAATTAATTTTAAAAACTTAAAAAAAAAAAGAAAGAAAAGGCTGAGACCCAGATCCCGGTTTTGTAAACTTCGTCCTCAGACGCAGGTGGGGCGCGCCCCAGCTCCGCCTGATGGGCGGGCGTCCCCTTTACCTGGGGCTCCCGAGGTCTGTCTACTGGAGACGCGAGTGGCCCCCCACCTTCCTCTAAGGGGCTGTAAAAGCAGTCTGGCGCCCAAGCCCAGGGGTCCTGCCTTTGAAGTGCCTGCCTCAGTTTCCCAAACTGTTTTAAGAAGCCTCTGGATGTCAGCAGTGGAACAGCCACCAAGATGAGCTCGGACTCGACCACTTAGCGAGTCTTTATCTGCCATTTACGCACCACAGAGGCTGCGGGACCGCAGGGGGACAGGGTCCCGGAGAAACAGCCCTGCCAGGGACTCAGGATTCTGCGCTGCCTCGTCACACCTCTTCTCATCTCCCAGGAGGCAGGCGTCACCCGGCACAGGCTCGTCTGTTTGCTTGTCCCACCCAAATCCAGCCAGACACCCAAGGACACCGTCCCTTTCACCAGAAGGTGGCTGTCAGTTTCCTTCTGGGACCACCTGCGTTTAGAGCAGGAAACTGATCCCTGGGCTTAACCTAAATCCCTCCGGCGTAAGTGTGTACCGTCCTGTCTCCGCTAGTTGAAACAAGATGAATCTTGAGGGTGAACAGAGACTTGTTAACTTAAATTAGAATAATGGTAAGGACAGTAACAGCCAGTCTTTCCTGACGGTCAACTACGTGCTAGCTATGCTAGCTAATGTTCATCATCCCCTTTATCTCCTTTAATCCTCGAGACAACCCTAGGAATAGGTCGCACTAACTTCATTTTACAGAAGAGGACACGGAGGATCAGAGAAGGTAAGGAATCTACTCAAGGTCACACAGCTGGCAAGCGGGGAAGCCACGGTTTTGAGTCTTGAGTCCATCCGATTCCAGAGCGCAGGGGTTTAACCGCAGCATTTCACCACAGCAAGCCTCATGTTATACACACAGCCAGAGCCAAAAAGAAAGCTATTTAACCTTATTAGCAATTAAAAAAAAAAAAAAAACACACAGTGAAGATGATTATCTTTGGGGCCTCTGAGTAAAACATTTTTTCCCAATATTATTCAATATTAGTGAGCGTGTCGTGAAACTATTATGCATCACTGGGATTTTGTTTTTTTTCTGGTCTAGTCTTTCTTGCAAAACCACTTAGCAGGAAGAGCCATCAAAATTTTCAATGCCTTTGATGCATCTTTTTTTTCAAACTTTGTTTATTTGAGAGCGAGCGAGCGAGTGTGCGCACGACTGGGAGGGCCAGAGGGAGACGGACACAGACCCTCAAGCGGACTCTCCCGCTCAGCAGGCCGCCCTACATGGGGCTCTAGTCCATGAGTCCGAGATCATGATCTGGGGCGAAACCAAGAGTCAGACGCTGAGCCAACTGAGCCGCCCAGGTGCTCCTGATAGAGTAATTCTCGTATACGGGGAAATGTCCATGACAATATTTTGAGAATCTTGTGTGCACGTGTGTGTGTGCGTGTGTGCATGTGTGTCTGCAAGTGACATAAATGCCCCCAATAGAGGATGCTTGATAAGACAATGGTGTCCCTTAGGACACTTACAATGCCCCTGGGAAGGATGGTTTGGTTGCAAAGCAAAGTGGAAAAATGCCCACGAGCCAACATTAAGTGAAGAAAGCCGACTACAGGAGCATGCGCCTTGCTGGTCAAACAATCAAGCATAAAATTACCAACCATTTACTGGATCCCGCAATTCTCCCTCTGGGCATGTACCCAAAAGAATTCAAAGCAAGGACCTGAACAGATACTTGTACGCCCGTGTTCACAGCAGGATCATTCCTAGTAGCCAAAAGACACACGCAACCCAAGTGTCCGCGGACAGAAGAATGGATAGACAAAACGTGGCCTCTACGCCCAGTGGGAACTTAAGCTGTCTTAAAGAGGAAGCACATTTCGACAGAGGCCACGACACGGATGGACCTCAGGATGTTACTAAGTGAAGTGAAATTAAGCAGTCACAAAAGGACAGACGTGGTACGATTCCACGAGGAAGGTACGAAAGCAGTCGCATTCCGAGAGACAAAGTCGAATGGTGGCCGCCGGCCGGTGGGGGGAGAGGAAGGGAAGGGCGCCTTACTGCACGCACGTCGGGGATGGAGTTTCGATTTTGCAAGATGAAGAAGTTGTGGAAGTGGCCGCGCAGGTTGCGCGACAGTGTGAGCGCGCCGAACGCCACCAAACTGTATACAGTCAGGACGGCAAAGGTTTTCGTGTATATTTGACAACTGAGACACAAAAACTACTATAAAAACCCTCATGCTTACGGGTCCAAGAGTACTGAAAGTGCACCCCCTCCCAAAATGGGAACGATCGTCCAGTTGGCAGTGGCTGCGTTGGGACGGCGGGATCACGACACTCCTGGGCCACCCGCTATACCCCACTTCCTTACAGGTACTGTGGGTTTCGCCGTGGCACTAAACACGTGACAACACAGGAACTCTGACGGGCTGACGGCTTTACGGAGCCCTGTTACCGCCCGGGGATTGGGAGGCCCAGCAGGGCTAAGTGATTTGCCACAGGTCACTCAGCAGATAAAAAGAGGTTGAGATTAAAACTGAGTCTGGAGGGCTCCAAAGATAATGCTTCTGCCTGCAGGGATCCCTTGGTCACCTCTGCGCCCAGCCCCACCCCACCAGACTTAAGTGACTTTTCCAAGTTTCAATAACAGGGCTATGACCTTGCTTCCCTGTTGATAAGAAAAGACTTCTCCCAGATTTCACAACCAAAGCAGAGTGGTTATGCACACACCCCTCCCCTCCTGCCCTGGAGGGTGGGGGACCTAGGGGAGGGAGAAAGGAAGCAGGAGAGTGGCCCTGCCTGCCAGAGAGCCCTGGAGCACTCCTTAATTACACCCCCAGGTCCAGGGAGCTCTGGATCCCTCTCAGTACCACCAGCCTCATCCCGCAGCAGACAAAGCCCCAAAACCCAGCCCTGCCCCCACCTCGCTCGGTTGGGGGAGCGGGGAGGCTGCTCAACAGAGGAAACTCCAAAATGAGAAATGCTATGTGGCCCCAAACAGAGGGTGGGAGGAACCCTGGCTGGAAGAGGCCCTGAACCGCAAAGGAGCTGTTTCTGAAGGAAAGGGGGAAGGTCAGGCGGAAGACGGGAGGACTGCCTGGAGGCAGGGGCAAGTCTCTGCAGGTGCAGAACTCACCTTTCTGGCAGCTCCTTCAAACTTAGGAATTGTCTTTTCTGCTCTTGGAACCCTGGGGAGGGGGCTTGCCTTTGGAAGAGCCCACTACTAAGGCAGCTACCAGTTCACAAAGCTGGGAAAAGAAAGCTGGAGATAGGAGAGGAAGGGTAAAGACTGGGAATCCGTAGCCCGGGGCCCCGACGCAGGGGACAGCTGGTTCCCTGCAAAGATAACTGTTTTCAGCACCTTCCCAGGAGAGACACACGTGCTCCTGTCCACTTGCTGAGGGCTGAATGGTGGCCCCAAAAGGATGTGTCTGTGTCTCAACCCTCGGAACCTGGGCTTATTTGGGAAAATCATTATCCAGAGAAAAGGTGGCTGCACGTGTAATTAAGTTAAGGATGGGCCCTCAATCCAATAACCAGTGTCCTTTAAGAGACAGCAGAAAGACACAGACACCGAGAAAAAGGCCAAATGAAGCGGGAGCAGAAAGTGGGGAGCATGCCACAAGCCACAAACCCCCCGCCAGAGCCACCTCCAGCTGGAAGAGGAAGGAAGGATTCTTCCCTAGGACCCTGGAGGGAGTAAGACCTTGTTGACACCTTGACTCAGAACTTCCAAGCTCCAGAGCTGTGAGAGAATTCATTTTTGCAGCTTGAAGCCACAAAATTTGTGGTAATTTGTTACATTGGCCCCAGGAAACAGAGCATCATTCCAGGACAGAAATGTGACCCAGGCCCCTTGCTCCCTCTCTGTGGCTGCCCTTATCCTCTTACCCTGCCCCCCCCCACCCCGCAACCGCCACTCTCCTCTCATTTTCTCTAAGTGGAAAGCGTTTTCCCCAAGGTGAGTGAAACAGAAGCTAACCGAAATGCCACTTTAGAAATGCTACTCCCATTCCTCCAATCACTCTTGGCCCGGAAAGTAGGCGCCCTGAGAAGCACCCATTTCTAGGAGAAGTCCTAACCGTCCCTTATCAAGCAGGCCAGTTTATCACCTCTGGGAAAGGAACCGGTGGTGGGGGGGGTCTCACAGCCCAGGGCAGCTGAAAACTTTACTGTGCCGACCTCGGGCCCCAAGGACTGTGCTGGCCCCCAGGGAGGGCAGAGTGGGGCCCTATTTTGGTAGGACCCACAGAAAGTCACCATGGGTGTCTGCAAGGAAAGAGTGGGGAGGGAGGTTCCTAGGTTTTTATTTTTTTTATTTTTTTTTCCATCTCGAAACTGGCAACATTTCTGATATGATTGCGGGGAATTTCCACCAACCAAATGAAAGACAATTCAGTTTGAGCCTTAGATGCAAGGAGAGAGAGGAGGAGTTTTGCAACCCTTGTCATTTATGAAACACGGGCCATGGCACAGAGAAGAAGGTCCCCCCTCCCTTCCTGACAACTCCGGCTCCAGTCATCCCACAGCTGGTGGTCAATGACTACATACCTCGGCCATCAGACAGGGCAGCACCCCTGCCCAGCATACATACCTCCCCCACCCGCCCTGCCCAATCCTCCTGCAGCACTTCCCCTCTGGACCTGCCCCTCCAACAGCTTTGCTGGGGAACATGTTTGTCCCCTAGGGAGCGGCTGAAAGAGCTTTCCTAAGGTCCCACGGTAAAGAAACATTTGGTGGGGCCCCACACCCCATCACCAGACCTGCAGAAGCAGCTGGCTTCTGGGAGGGAGGAGACTGCTCTCAAAACAAAAATCGGTTTTGAAAAATAAGCCAGCCAAAGGGGAATTGCTTCATGAGTTGCACATTCACTTCTCCCTTTAACTGTGCGATTGAAGAAAAACAAGGTGAAGCCGGAAGTGACCCCTCACACCCCCCCCCCCGTCGCATCTCCATGAATTCCCTGGACACAGCAGTGCTGGGACACAAGCTAACCAGGCCCGAGGCTGGTCTCTAGTGATGTGTGGATTGCCTGTGTCTTGTAAGCCCCCTAACACCCTCCCCCCTCTCGGGGGGTCTGGGACCCTCCCCGCCGGCCTGCCTGGCTCCCAGGAGAGCCCCTGTGAGGGGATCTCGATAAACACTAGTTAGATGTAAGAAAGCCAGAGAAAAGTCCTGGTGTAAGGCAACCATCCGCGTGGCCAGGAGTGCCTCTAGGACACCTGCCCTAATTCCAGAAACATCCCTATTTGCGGAGTGGCCAGCACTGTTTCTAAACGTGGGCAGAGGAGGTGGGGGGCAGTGGGGCTCAGAAAGAGGTAAGCTCCGACGTCTTAGAACATTGATGTCTTAGATGAACTCCGAGGTCTTAGAACTGGCCAACTGGGTTTCAACAGCCCCGCCCCCACCCCACCCCCACCCCCAGGGTCCTCCACTACCTGGAGGAGTTTGTGAAAGCGGCAAGAACCAAGGGTGGATAGAATCCCCAAGACAAGAAATCAAACCACAGCAGGGCGTGGAAATGCTAAAGGGGCGGCAAATAGCTCCTCTAGAGAGCGGAAGAGAAAGTTCTATTCCCATCTCTGTGTATTTGGTGACGACCTCCTCCATCAGAGGATTCTTCATGTCCACTTAATCGCAGCGGGCAATCCTGGTGGTTAACAGCAGGGGCCGCTTTGACAGGGATTAGCAAGGTGGGTCCCTTAAAGGCTGCATCTCTGAAAGGACACCTCAAGGGTCCCTGTCCCTACACCAAGACAATTGTCAGGAAATGTTCTCCTTAATCTGCAAGCCGCAGCACAGACAGATGTTGGAATGGTCCTGGGGTCCTACATCAGCTACTGGCAAACTGCGCCGGCTCGCAAGTTAACTTTTCTGGGCCTTAGTTTCCCTCCCCTGGAAAATGGAGACGACATCATTCAGCTCCTATGACCGCTTCACTGCAAACGTGTTATGTAAAAAGGATCGACTCTTTGGGAGCGGGGTGGAAAGGGTCCCAAAGGTACCATTCACTGCACCAGAACACCAAGGCACTGCGAGGCGCCCCAGCACCGTCCTCTCTCCTGGAAGTGAGCAGTGGCATGTAACCTCGGTTTCAAGGCCCCTTTGGAGCGGCAAACTTTGCCCTCGAAGCCCCTGAAGGAGGACCCTTCCCCCGCCACCTCTCCCCCACACACCGACGGCACACCTGCTTCACAACCCGCGCGACTGTGCGGCACATCCCTGCCGTGGCGCGCAAGGGGGCTTCGTGCAGGAGCCGGGGTACGGCAGCCCCACTGGATAGTCTGTAGGGGTTCGAGACCTTCGCTCTCTCCTTCCAGGGGGTCTTAACCAAGTAAAAGCTTACTCGTACATTCGAGGGCTCCCCGGCGCTCCACCTGCAAACTGGGCAGATCCGAAGGGTGCCGCGAGACCACCTGGTATGTGGACTGCCGGCCTGGGCTGTCCCGGACGCGCGACCGTAGGCCTGGAAATCCCACTCTACCCTCGTCCCCTCAGGGAGCGCGCTTTTCGGGGCCTCCCATCTCTTTGCTCTCTTTGCTGGGTCTCCGGACCCCCATCTCCCCACCCCGGGAGAGCACCGCCCGCTACGTAGTCCCGCATCCTGGTCCCCACCAAATGTCTCCCCGGTCCTCGTCTCTTAGATTTCAAGGAAGGTGCAGAGAAAGAAGCCTAAATAAAAACAGGAAACCCGATTTAAAAAAAAGAAGCCTCATTCTGGCTGAATTACGGGTAAGAGTATTAAAAAAAGAGGGGGGAAAAAGTCCGGAAATGCAAAGCTGGAGGCGGTTTTGCCGCCGTAACCCGGGCTCAGCCGCAGATCCGGGGGCTGGTCTCCGTCGGCGGCTGCAGTAAACACGCGGCAAGCGGCGCCCTTGCCCGAGGCCCGGGGCCCCCAGGCGCGCCGGGCGGAGCAGGAGCGGGGCGCCCGGCAGGCTGGACTCCGGCTGCTCCCGAGCCCGGTCGTAGCTCGCCGACGCCGGGGAGGGCGCGCAGGGCCAGGGCGCAGGGGAGGGCGCGCGCCCCTCTCCCCGCGCCGGGGCAGGAGCACCGGGCGGCACCGCTAGTCGAAGCGCGGCCAGAGCGCCTCCTCCGCCGGCTGCCAGCGCTCGGGGCAGGGCGCACGCGGCCGAGCGCTGCCGGGCTCCATGCCCCGCCGCTGGCAGCGCAGCCGGGCCGCCGCCGCCGCAGCGCCCGAGACCTCCCCGTCGGGCCCCGCAGGGCGCACTGCAGCGGCGCAGGGGAGCTGTGCGCGCCCAGGTCCCGGCGGCCACCCCGGGGGGGCGCCCCTTGCCGGGCTCTCTCCAGACGCGGGAGATGCACCCCGCCAGAGCGCACCGCTTGTGGGCACCGGGAGAGGCCCGCGAACCGGTCCCCGAGGTCCCCGAAGCTCCGGATCCCCGTGCTCTCCCCACTCCCCAGACGCAGCCAGAGGCGAGCGCTTACCGGTCCGGCGCGGCTGGCAGCGGCTGGGCGGCTCGGCCCCGCGGCCGCTGGGAGCACAGGCTCTGGGCGCGAGTGAGCCTTGAGGGCGGGAGGCGGGGCGCGCTGGGGGCGCCCCGCCTGCTGACAGCCCGCACACTCCACTTCCCACTTTGTTTCCTTTTCACTTGCAAAAGGAAAAACAACAGGTCCTCCTGCCGCCGTCTGCTCCACCCCCACCCCACCCCCACCCCACCGCGTCCTCTCGGCTTCCCGGATCCTTACCGCGTCTGTGGCTGGAGGGGCACCATCCCAGGTGTCTCTAGAACCTGCTTCTTGCCCTCCTTCAAAACAAGTTTTCTTTTTATACAAAGGAAAACAACCAAATAAAGGTCCTAAAGCCCATAAACCCCCCACGCCTTCCACTTTCACACACCAGGAATTTCCACAGCGGTCAGAGAAAGGCTGGAGGGCGGCAGAGGGAGGCGGTGGCTGCAGCCCTGGGCCCCCGGGGAGTGCCCCCAGCGCCAACAGCCCCCAGCGTCCAGGTAGCTGGGCGCGACCAAGGGCACGCGAGGCCCCGGAGACCAAGCGGAGCTCAAAGTCCCATGCGCTCAGCCCTGGAGGGAAGCCGTGGCCTCCGGGCTTGGGCGAGTCAGGAGCGGGGAAGGGGGCGTGGGAGTAGCCGGGTTACAGCACTGGCTTCAAATCCTTCTGGGGTGTGATGGCGGGAGAGTCAGCCACTTGAGAGACAACGACTTAAAGGACCCTCCCCAACAGATCTGGGAGGTAAAGCACTTGTGCGGTCCCCTTGGAGATAGGAGGAACCTGAAACTTGGAAGAGGCTCTCTCTACCCGAGGAATGCCCTGGCCTCCGAGGACCGGCTTGGGCCCAGCCCTGGCTGCGGCAAAGGGACGAGCAGAGACTTCCGTGTCCAGCCAGGAAAGGGGAGAGCTTTGAGGCAAGACCCGTTGGTTACTAAATGCTTCCGCTGCTCTAAGATCTAGGCTGCAGACTCTGAATTCTCAGCCAGACACCAGTGGAGGAGTCAGGAGGGACCATGTTGTCCCTTTAGGGAAGAATGCTGGGTCTGTCCCCAGGAATATACCCTAACATCCTTCCCAACAAAACATCCCAGGCTCACAGCCTCACTCCTACCCCAGGCCCAGCTCATTGGCCCTTGGCAGAGGCCTCTAGCCCGCTCCAGGGAGGTCCTGCCAAGAGCCAGAAGAGAAATGGGCACATCAGAGAGAAAATCAGATGGCAGGGTAAGCAGCCACCCCGAGGTTTCCGAACACCTGTCCCGGCCCTGCTTTTGCTAGTTTGCAATTTAAACAATTTCCTCCCTTGGCTTTCAGAGTTTGGCGTAAGAAGTGGGAGGATGAGGAACGCTTTTTGCCTCATTCAGAAGAACTCTTCGTTGAATATTTGCTGACAGCCATTCACGTCGTGCTTTGTAACATGCAAAACAGGGACCCAAGGCATGCCAAACGCTCAGATATGCTCCACAAATTTGTATCTCTGATCCCTACAACAGTCTCCCAAGGGAAATCTTAGCCCCCTTTTACGGATTAGAAAACCTAGGCTCGGGAAGATGTAATCATTTGGGGGCCAACACAGTCAGGGTCTAAATGCTCCTCTGACCATGTCACCCTGTCCCTGACCATGTCTAGGCCCCAGTCCTAGGAATTTCACTCCCCTGAAAACCCAGCACATTTCCTTTTTGAGACGCACCATAGGACCTATCTCCATCTGTCGCCTGGTGCCCGAAGAGCTGAGACTGATGGAAATGCAGGGCACAGTCATCGCTGTCCCTTGTCTCTCAAGTTCCCAATAGACTTGCCTTCTGCCTTTCTAAAACTCTATGGTTTCTGATCTCTCTTTCTCACTTTATTTTTAACTGTTGTCATGTGTGTTTGGAGGAAGCTACTTCAAGTTCCCTTTGAATCGTAAACAGAACAGACTAGCCATGGCCGAGCATTAGAGCAGTCCTAAAGAGAAGGAGCGTCCTAGCTGCACGGAAGTCAATGCCTTATGACCCCCATGAATTCCTGAAGGGATAATTCTTCTGTCCCATTTTATGAAAGGGAAAAAGAGGTCTCGGTTACTAAAGGGGCTGCCGGTCAGTGGAGAGCAGGCTCGGGTTGGCACCCTGCAGCCCCAAGGAGAACACACAGCCCCCCGGACCTGTTTCCTTCCGCCCCCCCGTCTCCTGCAGAACTTCCCCCTCCAAAAGCCATCCAGCATCTGCAGCTTCTCGCGGATGCAGTAAGCATCTTTGTTCGACCTCGAGCAGCTTCACGAATGACGCCCACACATGCCCACAAGCCGGGGTTATCTCAGGGCAGCCAGAGCCAAGCTCAGAAGCCCAGTGCAGGGGGCCTAGCATGAGGAGCCCACTTCCTCAGCCCCTCCCCGAAGGACTCTGGGCACCTGCCTGTGTTCCCCGTCCCGGCAGGAAGCCCACTTTGCCAGGGGTCCTTTCCTCCCAAGCAAACGTTATCCAGCTTAAACCCTTGTGCTTTTGCCTTGGCCCAAAATCGTGGTGAAGCTTCTGGATTAAGAGAAGCTTCCCAGGAGCCAGACTCCTCAGCACCGCCCATGGCAGAGCTTTGTGACCTCTAGCGAGTCACTTCATTTTTCTGAGCTTCCACTTCTCATCTGAGAAAACAGGGATGCTTGTGATGGCTTTCAGCATTTAGAATTGTTCTTAGAAGGGCTCCTGGGTGGCTCAGTTGGGTTAAGTGGCTGCCTTTGGCTCAGGTCATGATCTTGGAGTCCTGGGACCTGGACGAGCCCAGACCGGGTCGGGCTCCCTGGTGAGCGGGGAGTTTGCGTCTCCCTCTCCCTCTCCCCGTTTTCTGTCTCTCTCATTCTCAAATAAATAAAATATTTTAAAAATTGTCCTTAGAATTTCCTAAGGTGATACATGGACACCGTGTCTAACGGTACCGACAGAGCGAACCCCCAGAAAAGGTTAGTTCTTTTTTTTTTTTAAGATTTTATTTATTTATTTGACAGAGATCACAAGTAGGCAGAGATGCAGGCAGAGAGAGAGAGAGAGGGAAGCAGACTCCCCGCTGAGCAGAGAGCCTGATGTGGGACTTGATCCCAGGACCCTGAGATCATGACCTGAGCCGAAGGCAGAGGCTTAACCCACTGAGCCACCCAGGTGCCGGAAAAGGTTAGTTCTTGAGCTAGCCTAGAACAGGGGCTCTCTGCTCCGCGGGACTGGACGTTTCTGCTCCAAACAGCATTTCCCCCAGCGGCAACAGCTCGGGGGGGGGGGGGGGCATCTGAACACATTTGTGGACTGGAAACCCGTTCAGTGTGTCAAGTTTATGAGAGTGGAATAGAATAGAAATGGTCAGATTGTATTACACTTCGGGAGGGGGAATACCACTTTCTGTGGCTTTTGCCCCATTTATAAGTACACATGAGTGTGCATTAAGTCAAGACGTAAAATGCATTTCTTACTGCAGCTCCCGGTCTGCGCGACGAGACACTTGCCTCCTGGGGCAACGTCATGGTGGTGGTGGGTGAGGGCGTACATACCATGCAAGAACCAGGCCAAGGTCAGAACTGATACCTGGAAACTCTGACTCCTGAGGACACAGGCTCAGAGGAGCCCAGAGAGCTGCCCACATACAGGTGCCTGAGGAAGAGAAGACAGAGGTCCTCGCAGCCCCGGTCCTCAGGCTGTGCCCTCCAGAGAAAGATTCAGAGGTGGACAGATCATGCCCCTGTGCTCCATCTCTGGTCACGACTGGACTGAACGGTCCGGAAAGACCCAGAGAGCTCAGAGGTGGCCTAGGTGAACCTGGGTTCACCTTATGGGTGAACCTTATGGGGCCAGGGTTGAATTGCTGGAGATGGAATTTCTGGGTCCAAGTAAATGGGGGGTTCCAAACAGAAGTTGAATTGCCTGTTGTGTAAAAACACAAGCACTCCAAACCCAGAACACCTGGGTTCCAATCCCAGCCCAAACCCGTACCCGCTGTGCAGCCCTGGGGGGATCCCTCCAGCCCTCCTCACCCGGGGCTGGAGGAGGACCTTGCCCCTGGCACCAAGTCAGCTTTCCAGAAACAGCAGTTGGCTTTTAAACATACCTTCTAATGCTCTTCCTAGTGCAGGGGTGTGGGGGAATGGGGGGAAGGGAGGTGGTGGGAGCAGCAGGATCTGGGGTCACGAGGCTGGATCCAAACTCGTGCCTCCATACACTGGGGGTGACCCAGGCTTTGCAACACTCACTCCTTCAGTCCTCGTGCCCGATGCAGTCGGGGCCCTGGGATACAGCACAGTCCCAGCCAAAGACCGGCCCTCCCGGGGCTTATACTCCTCGAAGAGAAACTATGAAGAATAAAAATAAGATACAATGTCATCAAGTAGTAAGTGCTGCAAAGACACAGGAGGTGGGGAGGAGGGGAGAGATGGACGAGGGGCGGTGGGGGTCTACAAAAACACCTGACCAGTCCTCAAATCGGTCAAGGTCATCAGAGACAAGAAAAATTAGAGCAACCATCACAGCCAAGAGGAGCCCAGGGAGAACGTTACAAGTGAATGCTACGCAGTGCCCTGGCTGGGCTCCCGGAACAGGGAGAGGACAGTAGGTGAAAACTAAGGTAGTCCAGATTCAGTTAGTAATAACGTATCGATGCTGGTTCGTCACTTGTGACAAAAGTGCTGTTAGCAGTTAAGATGTTAGCAATGGCAGGGGCGCCGGGTGGCTCAGTGGTTAAGCCGCTGCCTTCGGCTCAGGTCATGATCCCAGGTCCTGGGTTCGAGCCCCGCATCGGGCTCTCTGCTCAGCGGGGAGCCTGCTTCCTCCTCTCTCTCTGCCTGCCTCTCTGCCTACTTGTGATTTCTCTCTGTCAAATAAATAAATAAAATCTTAAAAAAAAAAAGATGTTAGCAATAGTAGAGTGTGGGGTGTGTGCGAACTCTCTATCCTCTTTGCAACTTCCCTATAAATCTGAAACTGTTCTAAAATTAAACCTTTATTTAAAGAAAAAATAATAGGGCACCTGGGTGGCTCAGTCAGTGAAGCATCTGCTTTCGAGCTCAGGTCATGATCCAGGGTCCTGGGATTGGTGTCAGGGCTCCCTGCTCAGCGGGCAGTCTGCTTCTCCCTCTGCTCTGTCCCTCCCCCACTTCCCCAACCCCGTCCCCTTTATCCCCCCCCCATTCAAGCACGCACTCTCTCTCTCTCAAATAAATAAATAAATACTCTTTTAAAAAATAAAGAAAATAACAATAGAGTGGGGAGGTGTGGGAGGAGGAGAGGGCCAAGTAATTCTTGGGCTAGAAGCAGGGTCTTCCCTTACAAGCCTGGAATACTATGGTTTGGAGTGAAGGGGAGATGGGGGCCCGGGGGGGGGGGGAAGAAACACAGAAGGGGGGCCGCAGAAAGTAAGAAGGCGTGGTCTTATTCCCAGCCCTTGGAGTCTGACGGAGGGGGGAGTGTCCTTTTGAGCCTTTTCTGGGGGCTCTGAGACCTAGCCCTGCCCCCACATCCTCCTGCCTGTCCCCTCCTCTGTAAGATGGAGCTTATTACTCCAGCTTCAGAGAAACTGTAAGACTAACAGATCTTTCAGTGAAAGTGGTTTGGGGACAGTCACCGCCTTGCAAACAGAGAGCAGAAGAGGGAGTGCTGGCAGGAGCTGGGGTTCGCTCCAGTCCTGTGTCCCACCACACTACCACCTGCTCCAAAAACCTCCTTCTATCTAGATAAGTACCTCTCTAGATGGATATCTATCTTTAAAGGCATCGGTTCTGAGGAGCACCCCCATGCAAAACCCCAAAAATCTCAATGAGAAGGCATATGTCTGGTGACTTTTTCCCCCAGACAGGAAAAAGAGAACAAAAGAGCATGAAAGCTGAAGAGACAGAAGAGTTAGAAGGAGAAGGAAAAGCCATTTTCTACCTGGATGGGGCTGGCTGGTGACCTCCAAAAAGGTATGTCCCAGTCCTAAGCCCTGGAACCTTTGGAAATAGGGTCTCTGTAGATATAAGTAAGTTAAGGATTTTGAGAGGAGGTCATCCTAGATTATCTGGGCAGGACCTACAGCCAAGGGCAAGCGTCCCTATGAGAGAAAGACAAAGGGGAAAGTCGAGGCAGACAGAGGTGAAGGCCATGTGCAGTTGGAGGAAGAGTTTGGAGAGATGTAGCCACGAACCGGGGAACTTCAGGAGCCCCCAGAAGCTGGAAGAGGCAAGGAAGGGTTCTCCCTAGAGCCTCTGGAGGGAGTGGCCCTGCTGACACCTTGATTCTGTACCTCTGGCCTCCTGAACTGTGAGAGAAGACATTTCTGGTGTTTGGAGTTTCTTTTTTTAAGTCTATTTTTATTTGTTTATTTTTAGTGATCTTTCTACCTGACGCAGGGCTTGAACTCACGACCCTGGGAACAAGGGCACGCACTCTTCCAGATGAGCCAGCCAGGTGCCCCAAATTTCTGTTTTTATTCTAAACCAAGGGTTTGTGGTGCTTCGTTATAGCATAAAAGCAACCAGTAAATGGGGGTTCGTGGAAAGCATCCAGGCTACACAGTGAGTGAAAAAAGTATAACTATAGTGAGCTGTCCGTGCGGGCTGTTTTCATGCATTACTCTGTTTCCTCCCCTTGGAACCCTGTATGGCACCTGCTGTTCTTACCCTCATCTTGCAAACAAAGAAACTAAGGCAATGCTGCAGGTAACTTGCCAAGGTCACCCAGATGGCAGGTGGGAGTTCCTTAGGTGGCAGGCTTCCTAGGACTCTGAAGTCAGGTGACGGGAAGGGTGGGGGTCCATTGAACCAGCAATTGCAGGAAGCTGGGCCGTGAACCCAAAATGGGAAGAAAATGTGTCATCTAAACACTGTAGCGGGGTTGCCTTCTCCCTGTGTCCAGAACTCTCCAGAGGAAAGCATGGGGCATCCACTTAACGGAATAGCATGCAGCCGTTGAAAGTGGCGATCCTGGAGCACCTGGGAGGTTCAGTCGATTATGCATCCAACTCTTGGTTTTGGCTCCTGTCATGATTTCATGGGTTGTGGGATCGAGCCCCACATCAGGCTCCACGCTCAGCAGGGAGTCTGCTTGAAGATTCTCTCCCCCTGCCCCTCGCCGGATTCAAACGCACGCTCTCGCTCTCAAATAAACAAATTAATTTAAAATAGAAAAAAGAAAAGAAAAGAAAGTGGCTATCTTGAAGACCCGCAGCATCATGGGAAATGATGACATCATCCAGGGGATCACGTTCAATGCAGAATTGCCTCCTCCCGGATCATCACCTTGTAAGCGTTACATACGCACACATAGGTCGTTGGAGGTGACTGAACAGTGAAAGCCTCTGGAGAGGAGGGTGACACATGTTTTCCTTGCCATTTTTCCTTTCTGTTCACATTTTGCCAATGTAATAAAACTGCCGAAAAATGTAAAATTCATTTCCCTTCCGCAAGTCGGAGCTAATAATCCCTCCTACTGCCTGTTGACACCAGTAGCGGGGATGAGCCGTTGTTCCATTCCACCCGGGCTCCAGTCAGACTGTGTGACCACACATCTGCCTTGTCTCTCAGGAGCAGTATGACAAGCCTGGAGAAGGACTCCTTTGAGAACACAGGTGGCATCCAGGAAGTCCAACAGTGGATAGCAGGACCTCAGCCAATGGACATTCCAACATCAGGAGGGGTTAGATGGTGAGAGCACGGTGCTCCTGGGGGAGGTACACAGCTCCTTTCTCTGGAACACTTCCCCATGCATCCACATGGGGATACCTGTGGACTCCAGTCAGATATGCTTGGCCTGAAGCATGCCCAGGTTGACTGCCCCAGCAGTGGCCCCCCCAGGTTGGGCCCCCAGTGGCTTTCTCAGGAAGGCAGAATTAGAACCAAGAGCGTCGTGATTCTTGAGGTCCCTGGAGCTTGGGTGCCAGACACATAAGCTGGGGAGCTGCTGGCCACGTGCACCTCTCGCAGGAGTCAGGAAATCAGAGAAGCTGTTGTGCAGAGACCGAGATTGAGAGAAAACCAGCAAGCAGGTGCACAGAGAGGAAGACAGGATCACAGGTGAGAGTGACGATTTGGGGTAACTTTTCAGTTCCTTGGCCTTGCCTCTTTTTGAGGGTCCCAGCATTCTTGCCCTTGGGTTCCTCTAAGTCCTCGACACCCTTATGCCTTACACCTGTATTCTGCTTAAGATCCGTATCAGTTTCCTAGGACTGCAGTAACAAATGAGCCCAATCCTGATGGCTTAAAACAATGGAAATTTATTCTCTCGCCATTCTAGAGGCCAGAAGTCTGAAATGGAGCTGTTGGCCAGGTTGGTTCCTTCTGGAGGCTCTTGGGAGAATCTGTTCCAGGTCTCTCTCTTACCTTCCCGATCTGCCTGCGATTCTTGGCATTCAATGGCTCACAGAAGCACCCTTCTGATCTCTGCCTCCAACTTTACTGGCGTTCTCCCTGTGTGCCTGTGTCTGTCCAAATGTCCCTCTTCTTATAAAGATATCCTAATTCAGGAGTTAAGACGACCTCATCTTAACTAAGATAGATTTGCAAAGACCCTATTTCCAATGAAGATCTCATTCTGAAGTTCCACGTGAGAATGAATTTTGGGGGTGTAATATTCAGCCCAGTACAAACTCTCTCAGGTTGGTCTCTGTTTTTTGAAACAACGAAAACAACACTCAGAATTAATACAGCGATCAGTATCAGACGTGAGGCATTGAAAGAAACAGCTTTTCAAGGAAAGTATTGAAACTGGGTGACCTGGGGCAGTGAAGGGTGATGAGGGTTCCCTGTCCATGGATGGACACCAGCAGCTCTTGAATGACTTTCAGGGGTCTCATGGGACTCAGAACACGGTAACAAAGGGCCCAGCATATTAGTACATGATTTACTTCTAGCAGCCTTCAGAAGGTGCTAGAAGAGGAGCTTTTGTTCAGTTCTGCACAAGACTACGGGCACGTATTTAGCGATGTGAAAGGAAATCTCTTCTCTCCTAGAGCCAGTGACAAACAAGCATCAGATAATCGTGCCGTTCCTACATGTCCTCAGCCCCATTCTCCGCCACACCCCATGTCTAACACTAAGGTTAGCGCACAAAACCGAAAACTCCGGGAGCTCAGCATTGGACTAGGGATATCTGGGAAGAGCCACAGGAGTGAGTAACCCCTAACCTCTGGTCCTTTAGTCTCTCATTGTCACGAGGCGTGAAGGCAAGCAGGGGTGGTATTCCAAGAGAAACTAGAGAAAAAGCCTTCTTTCCACCTGAGCTAGATGATGATTACCTCTTCCCCTTTAGGCTAAAAGAAGAAACCAGCCGCCATGCTTTGCGGCTGAGACCCCCTAGCCCTGAGGGATGGCCCTGCCTCAGGCCAAATGCTCAACCAGACAGGGTTTCGTGGCCATGGTTATTAGTAAATGATCGGACCCAATATGAAACTGGCAACCAGTTAAGTCCGTTTCTATGGGGACTGGATCTCCAGGAAACCCTAAAACCTGGCACGTCGGGACTTGCAATGTCTTACCCTCGGGGTGATTCCTAAGCCCAAGTCTCAGCACCCATATGAAAAAGGCTACCAGGGCAGCTGTGTCCCCTCCTAGAGAAAGGTCCTCCAAGAACCTCACAAGGGCAGGCCTGAAACACCCCTAGAGAAAGGATGTCTTCCCAGGGGTCAGAACCCGGGACGGCCCTGTTTGCCACAGAGAAGGAACCAGCAGAGGAAACCCCATGTGGGATCTTGTTCCTTGATGTTTTCTTTTCGTTTTTTGGTTTGTTTGTTTTAAGATTTATTTGACAGACAGAGATCACAAGTGGGCAGAGAGGCAGGCAGAGAGAGAGGAGGAAGCAGGCTCCCTGCTGAACAGAGAGCCTGATGCGGGGCTCAATCCCAGGACCCTGGGATCATGACCTGAGCCAAGGGCAGAGGCTTTAACCCACCGAGCCACCCAGGCGCCCCTCCTTGATGTTTAATTCACCTTGCCTGGTGAGAAGACCACGTGCTCCGAACAGTGCTTCCTGCTCGATAGACCAAGCTTGGAAGGCGCAGGGAAACTGATGGCGCGGTCTGTAGATGGAGGGGACCTGGGGAGCCCGCTTAGAGAAGATTCCAGAGGAACAGACGGGAGTGGGTGTGCGCTGGAGATGGCGGCTCTGAGAATGGAGTCCTAGAGGCCACAGTGGAGGAAACGTGGATACGTGGATTGCCTCACATTCAGCAGGAGGAGAGATGCTTGCGTGGACTTCGTGGTATGAAGATTAAGCAACAGCAGCTGGGATAGAGCTATCTGGGAAAGCCAAAGGAATTAGGCACGTGTGTTGGGGGGTGGGGGAGGGGTAAGATAAAACAGAATGGCCCAGAGTGGACGCTGCTGGCTTTTAGGCTGCTAGGCTGTCCCTCTGGCCCCCTTCCTCACACAGAAACAACAGAAATGCCGCACATCCGCTTGACCCCTGGCCATAACGGATTCCAGCTTCCCAGGGCTTGGGACCTGGACCTAGTTCCCACTGGGTGAAGGGCTCCAGGCCACAACACCTTGGCAGGTATGATACTGGTGGGCAAAGGGGGCACGGGCAAGCAGTGCTGAGAAATCGTCCGAGAGCTCTGGGTCCGGGGCTCCAAAGCCTGGCTGCATCCCTGGGTTCCGTGAGAACACCCCATACCTTTGCTAAGAGTCCCCTTTCCTGCTTCAGCTACCAGCGCCTGATTGATTGATTTCTCCCCTTCCTTCCTTCTTCTTTTTTTTTTTTTTTTTAAGATTTTTAACTTTTAAGGAATCTCTACACCCAATGTGGCGCTCGAACTCACAGCCCGAGATTTAAGAGTTGCCCGCTCTGCTCACTGATCTGGCCAGGCACCGTTACCAGGGACTGATTTCTGACCCTTGGAGCTACTTAAGTGGGCAGGACAACGACCCGTGCTGGGGTCTGGGGTCAGCTGTGGCTGGAGAATGTGCTCAAGACATCTAATAATCAAGGGAGCCAACCGGGCCAGCCCCCCTGGGGTTCCTCCCACCCCTTCCCCCACCTCACCCTTGTGCTACACCGTGGGCCGTGCCTGGCAGCTCCAGACCACCGCAGGCTCTCTGACTCTGGGCCTTTGCTCATGCTGTTCCTTTGGCCTGGAGCGCCCTTCCCAAACTCTTCCTTTTATCCTCCGCCTCCTTATTTGCCTGGCCAGCCTGCACAGATAGCGCCCCCCGGGCCCCCCCCCCCCCCCCCCGTTGTCTAGCAGGGTCTTTCTTCCAGGCTGGATCTGCTCAAGTGTGACAGCCTGAGTACTCAGAGCTCCTGGGAGCAGGACCCCCGTGTGGACCCAGGCTGGCGTCCGGGCCCTGAGCTGGGTCCGTGTCGGGCACGTGGAGTACTACAAGTGAGTGTGTAGGAATGTGGGACCAATGAATGAATGAGAGATCCTAGTCGTGGCTGGGCACGCTTTGTCCAGTGGAAGGGGCCGGGGTCTGTAGTCAGGGGAGAGCAAGGACAAAGGTCCTGGTCCTGCCAGTGTGGGAGCCGCACCTTCATTTCATCCCAGCAGGAGCCCAGAACCCAGTGACCTGGGAGCTTCGGGGAGCCCAGCCTCCCCTCTCCGAGTCGCCCCCCCCACCCCCCATTTCACCGGAGATGTGGCCTCAGCCTGGATCTGTCCATCCCTAGGTCCTGCCCCCATGTCTAGGAAAAACCACCGCTTCAGATGGAGGATGGGAACGAGGCCCCCTCTGCTCCTCCCACCAGGCAGCCCCCCTGGCTTGCCTCCGAGCCTCCCAACCTCCTCAGTTACATGTGTTCTGAGCTGGAGACCACAGGGGCCAGAGCTTGGCAGATGCCCTCCTGGGATCCTCTGACCCCCAGGGTTCCTTCCCAGGCAGGCCTCCGCCTTCACCTCACCATCCCCCCCAGCCTGCTCTGAGGAAAGAGCAGTGGTGCAAAATTCAGTTGGGGAGAAAAACAGGAAGTGGAGCCCGAGAGCAAAGCCTGCAGTGGCTCTCCCCAGCCTCTCCCCAGCGAATGCGGCAGCCCCCTTCCACCCGCAGCCTTACAGGAAAGTGGTGAGGGGACAGCCCCAGCCCGAGTTGTCGGGGCAAGGTCAGGGGGTGGTGCAGGTGGAGAGTCCAGTCGAGACTCTTGGGCTGTACTTGCAGGGGCTGTTTTCAGGCCCAGCATTGCATCTGTGATCTGCATTTTACATCTTCTCTCACCTGCTCACAGCAGCTCCTCAAGGTGAGTCCATCCCCCCTAGTTTACAGACGAGCAAATAGACTCAGAGAAGTTAAGTGACTCGGCCAAGGCCACACAGCCTTTCCCACGGCCGGGTCATGGCTCCTTGATTCTTTCTCAGACTTTGATTTCTATTTGTGGTGTGTTTTTGTTCTGGGCCTGTGAGTGGGCAGGGGGTGGGGGGAGGACGGCAGGGGGGAGCACTGTTTCTGGCTCCTTCATCTCAGCACATCTAAGCTGGTGGTAAGAAAAGGCTTCTGAGAGCTCATCCCCTGAGACTCGGTTTCCTGCGACGTGTGAGCGGGAAGGCCCAAGCGCCCTGGTCCCTTTGCCAGGGAGGGGGTGGGCGTGCCCTGGAGGGGAAGTCAGTCAGCCAACTGACCGGCATGGGGGGTGGGCACGACCCCCGGTTAAATTAGGGACCGGTAACCTCAGCTGGCTGACAGCCCAAAGGACTCAGATCTTCAGGTGAGTCCCTCTTTCCCTTTTGGGCCTGGGACTCCGGGTAGCCCCAATTCTGTTGTTTCGGGCCTGAGCAGCGGCATGAGAACGAGAATCCAAGAGGAGGGGAGGCCGGCTCCAGGTCTGCAGACAGGGGTGGGGTGATGAGGTGGGGCGAGAACCCTCCGAAGGTCACCCCACCCAGTCCTGCACGTGGACCCTCACTCTCCCAGCCCCGGGACGCGACGCCCAGTTCACCCAGCTCACCCGTGCCAGGACAAACCACCGGGACGTCTGGGGACCCCCCCACCCAGAGTTCCACCCCAAGCCTTTCCTGGCCCTCGCTTCCACAGCTCTGAGTCCTCAAGGTGGGAGATGGCCCTTCCAGCCCTCGTTTCTCCCAGGCCTTGACGGGAGGCCTCGCCCCGAGCTTCACCCACCTCCTTCCTGACCATTGCCTCTTTACCTCCAGCTGCCTCTGGACATCCTCCCACATTCCACAGAACGCTCGAGTGGACTTTCCCAGTCCCACCAAGCCTGGTCACCCCCCAGAGAAGGCACTGCTCCCCCCCCCCGCTCCCCCCCCCAGTCTCTGAGGCTGAAACCACAGTGTGTCATGCTGTGGCCTTCACTCACCGGCCACGACGGAGGTGCCTTTCCCAGAAGCCTGGGGCTGTCAGACCACAGCAGAAGTCAGGTGTGGACAGGCCAGGAGGCATGGTCTGCCTCACGGGTCCCTCTGCTTCTCTCTGAGTGGGGGGCGGGCTCTGAGGCCCGAAGGCTGGGAAACAAGAGAGGCTCGGGCCTCGGAGGCGTCTCTGCCTCCTTCTGCCGACTTTGGGTAGCGGTTCCCACCCCAGGGTCATTGGGATGCAGCTTTCCTTTGTAGAGAACACCCAGCCTCTGTCCCCAGCCACTCCACATTAAAGGGAGCTATTAAAATGAGGTGTTATGGCACACCTGGCTGGCTCAGTCCGGGGAGTCTGGGACTCCTGATCTCCGTCAGAGTCGTGAGTTCAAGCCCCACACTGGGCGTGGAGCCTACCTAAAATAAATTAGTTCAAATTAAAAAAAAATAAATGATCTGTTATATGTAAATATGTAAATGGTCTGTTATATGGTTAGAACAATGCTGACCCTTAGGGCTCAGTACATGTGTATTATCATCACCATCTAATTTAATCTTTTTTTAAAAAGATTTTATTTATTTATTTGATAGATCACAAGTAGGCAGAGAGGCAGGCAGAGAGAGAGAGGGAAGCAGGCTCCCCACTGAGCAGAGAGCCCGATGTGCGCCTTGATTCTAGGACCCTGAGATCATGCCCTGAGCTGAAGGCAGAGGCTTTAACCCACTGAGCCACCCGGGCGCCCCATCACCATCGAATTTAATCTTTACGACACTCCTGTGAGGTCAGGATAATGCGCCCATTTTGCAGGTGGTGGAAGTGAAGACGTGCTCACGTTCAGGCAGTATTAAGTGGCTGAACAGGGATTTAAAGCGAAGTCTGTAGGAGGCTGGGTCTGGAGGCCGGCTTTGGATGCACACCGACCCCCCCTAACCCGCACCACCCACACACCGGCCCTGGGCTGCCCCCACCCCCGCAGGAGGACAGGCCCGGGTGCAAGGCTGCACCCGTTGGAGAGGCAGAGGTGGAGTCTGGGGCGGGGCCTCCCGGCCGGCCCGCCCCAATTCTCGCCTGGGGCGCCGACCTCGCGGCGTCCTGGTTGGGCTCCAGGGAAGCACGGGCGCCACCTGGCGGCCGTGGGGCGTCAACGCCACCACTGTCCCAGCCGCGCTCAGCCGCGCTCAGCCGCGCTCAGCCGCGCTCAGCCGCGCTCAGCCGCGCTCAGCCCGCGCTCCGGCCGCGCGTTTGGCTAAGCTGTGCCGGGCGGGACTCCGCCAAGCTAACGATCTGTGCCCACGGAGTTCCCTTTCCTTCTTAACCAGCTTGCTCCGGGGCTGGGGGCGAGCGCGGAAACCCTCGCGTGCCTGCGCTTGGGCTGCTGCTGGTTTGCTGGAAGGCGGCGGCAAGCTCATTTTGCTGAAAATGTGTGTTTCTCGATGCTTCCTCTTCCTTCTCCGTTCCTGCACGCAAGAGCCAGATGATTCCAGAGCCGCTTTTCGGCCGGGCTTGGGGCCAGGCAGCGCAGGCCCAGCCCCCACCCCTCTCGCCAGCCCGCCCACTCCTCGCGGTTCCGGGGCTTCCAGCAGCAGAGTCTCCCCTCGCCACAGGGCTTCCCTCCCAGCTCTCCAGCGCCTCCCCTGCAGCCCTGTGCGCTCCCAACCGGGGCGTCTGGCAGTCCCCTCCAACCGAATGGGACCCCAACCCAGCTTCCCTCCCAACCTAGCCAAGTCCTTGACTTCCTTCCTGCCTCAGTGAAAGTGGTGCCTCTTCGCCCCTTGGCCAAAGCAGAAGCCCGCCTCACGGTTCACTGCTCCCTCCTCTGCCACCGCTGCAGGTGTCGCCGAACCTCGTGGTCTGAGCCACCATCAAGAGGCGGGGCGCTGAGTTTCACTCACCCATTCAACACGTGTCAAAGGCCACCAGACACGGTCCTGTGACCCGAGGATACTGTGACAAATGTCCCTGCCTCCAGAACATTCAGGTGGGGGCCGGGGCAGATGGTTCAGAGATAAGAAACAAATACATTTATAATACCTTGCAAGGTGGGTGGTACTACAGAGAGCAAAGCAGGGTAGGGGGTCAGCAGACCAGGTGTCCCCCTCACCCTGCTTGGGCTCCACATCCCACCCACCCCCCATCCCACCCCCCACCCCAGTCAGGCAGCTGCTGTCCTCACCCTACATGTTCCCTTTCTGACTCTATGGGTTACTGACCCCAGGCGAGGATTCCCCCTCTTTTCTCATTCCCTCAGGCTCTGATACCTCCTCACCAGGCCTGGGGTCCGACACCCTCTCCCGGCCACCGAGGGGAGCTGCTGGCTGGTCCCCTTCTCCCCCCGCCACCCTCCGGCCCCCTGCCCTGTGCCCTTTGGACTGAATTGTAAAGGAGGAAAGGGAAGGAAGGGGAGGAGGCAGAGAGGGTAGTGGTCCCTCAAATGGATATTTTGAAATTTTCACACCCTCCTAATAGCAGAAAGAGTAGCTCAGTGAATGCCATACACCCTAAAGAAAGGTGTCTTCCAATAACGGAGGAACAGTCTGGTGGGAACTGGATGGGGTGGGGGTAGGAGGGGGGCGATCGGGTGCCGGTGGAGGGGCCAGCCCTAGAGGACTGTGTGGACAGTCCAGCCACAGGCAGGAGGGCAGGGGCAGGGAAGCTTGTCCACAGGCAGGTGCTATAACCCACGAGTCCATGCACCTCTCGCCCGCATTTTGCGGGTTTTGTTCTGTGCAGTGGGAAGCAAGCGTATTGGCTGACAGAGGAGAGGGGAGGAGATGCTGAGAATGAGGCCGGGAAGCGAGGGTGTTGGAAAGTCTCCCCAGGAGCCCCCCAGCATGCCCCCAGGAGAGGAGTTGTGGGGCTGCAGAAGGCCCCTTGGGGTTTGGTGACCATGCAGCCAGTGGGACCCAAAGTGAGACCCAAACGCGTGCCTGCTTTTCTCCTGATGTTGGGCTTTGGTCCCAGTGGGTCTGCACCTGCCCCTCCATCTTCTCTTCCTGCCCCCTGAGTGGCTGCCCCTGCCTACCTGTCCTCACCCACGGAACAGCTGCTCGGTCCGAACACCTAGCCCAGTTACCTGTCCCCTAGCGACAGGGGCCCACGTCCCAGGCTTCCCATCCTTGGGGTTGGGGCCGAGTGGAGTGAGTTGGGTAAGCTGGAGGCCTCCTCCCTGCACCCCCCTCCCGGAGAGGCACAGGGACAAATGGTCCAGCCAAGTCCCGCCTAGAGGGCTTCCAAGATCCTGGCACAACCGGGCTGGTTCCTTACCTCCCCCTGCCCAGGGCCTCTCTGGCTGATGCTGGTATGAGCTGGATTCTCCCACTTTCTCACCTGGCACATTTCAGCCAAGGCTTCTGACCCCAGGGTCTTCCCTCTCACCTGTCTGTCCTCCAGTGCTCTTCCCCTCCCCTCCCCAGTCAGGCTCCCTAAGTAACAAGCGCTGGTTTGTTGCCCGTGAAACAGACAAGGCTCCTTTACACTGTGGACTCTTCCCAGCTCACAACAGCTTCTAAGAGGCAGGAAGCAATTCCCAAATTTTTGTTTTTGTTTCTGCTTTTTTCCAGAAGGAAACGGCGTCTTGGCAGAGTAATTAATTTTTCCAAGGTGAGTGGACCAGTAGCTCCCTTGTAGAGGTAGAATTCCACCAGCTCCGTCCTTTCCGAGCCCGCCTTCTTCCCACGGAGCGGCTGGATTGTCCCCGAACTCCTCCTCTCACGTTCTGGATGTGCACACAGAAATTACCGAAGCCGGAGTGCTTGTATACACGGAGACTGCCCGGAAGTTGACCGGAGATCCTTGTGGCTTTCATGTGCCGCGGTCCTGATTCCCGAGGATAGCCACCGTAGCAGTCCGGTGGGAGTCCCTTCCTGCCAGCACCGGCTAGGTAATCGTGGGGCCTGGTGCAAAACGAAAAGGTGGGCCCCAGGTTCAAAAATAATGAAGATTTTCAAGATGGCACAGCAGACCAGTAGTGGAGCGTGGGGCCCTTCTGAGTGTGGGGGGCTGTGTTGCGGCACGGGCCTCACGCTGCTAAGGCTAGCTCTGCTCCCCGGTTTGCTTCTTCAGTGCACTCCCCAAATATGTTCAGGTCTTTAACTGAGCACAAAAAGCCAGCCTCGGGGCGCCTGAAGCCTCTGCCTTCAGCTTGGGTCATGGTCTCAGGGTCCTGGGATCGAACCCCGCATGGGGCTTTCTGCTCAGCGGGGAGCCTGCTTCTCCCTCTCTCTCTCTTCCTGCCTCTCTGCCTACTTGTGGTCTCTGTCTGTCAAATAAATAAATAAAATGTTAAAAAAAAAAAAAAACCAGCTTCCTCACATGCCATTCTGCAAGCGGCATCTGCTTTTTTATTTATGAAGAATGACACGCAGTGCTGTGCACCAGGCACTTGGCCTGCCTGTCTCCTTTTCAGTGCGATGAGGTAGGGATCCCGGGTTAGGGACCAAACGTCCTTGTCCCCCTTACACAGCTGAAGGAACGGAGGCACAAGAGGAAGTGCAGGTCGTCCGGGGCTGCGGTGTGAAGGGCGGACAGCGGGAGGTTTGCTCTGGGGTTTGCCTTGCTGACCTACCTCTACCTGGTTTCTCCTGAGGCAGACCGTGGGTGGCGAGGCGACGTCCGGGTCGGCGCATGCAGAGGTCTCTCTCCTCGCTGCCAGCAGCCCTCAGATGCTTCCCCGGCTGGAGAGATGCCGTCTTCATTTCATCAGTTTCTCGATTCATGACCAAGCTGCCTTTCTGGGGAGAGGGTGTTTCCACGTGGGGGATTGGGAGCTTGTGGTCTGAGCCGAGTCCCAGCCAGTGGGAATGTCCAGTCCTCAGGAGAAGGAGAGGGCAGCGCCAGGGGAACGTTTCACCTGGAACGTGCAGGCGGAGGATAAGAGCGTGGACCGAGCAGGTGTGCGCCGTCAGGCAGGTGCCAGGAGTGGGGGGTGGGGGAGGGAGGAGCCCTCATCAGGGGGCTGGCTCTGGGCTGGGGGCCGGTGCCGGTGGCCTGACAGTCACAGGAGCTCTGGGCCTCATCTCCACAGCTGGTGAGAGAGAAATCCAGCTCAAGTGCAGGGACGGCTGCGTCCGTACGGACACCGGGAAGGTCCGGGTTAGACCCCTGCAGCCTCAGTAACAAGGAACCACAAAGTGCGTGGCTTGAAACCACACATGTGCCCCATGTGACAGTCCCTCAGGTCAGAGGTGTCACAGGGCTCTCACTGGGCTCAGCTCAGTGCAGGAGTCGGGGCCGCATTCCTTGTAGAGGACACGGGAGAATCCGCTCCTGGCCCTTGCCAGCTGCTCAGACGCGCCCACGTGCCGTGGCTTGTGACCCTTCCGCATCTTCGCGGCCAGCAGCGCAGCACCTCCGACCTCTCTGAGTCCGGCGGCTCCAGGAATTAGGGTGCAGACATCTTCGGGGGCCGTGCATTATTCTGCCTGCCGCCACGTCCCTTTAATTAAGTTGGGGGCCACGCATCTGAGACAGTGATAGTTTTTAAAAACCTCTTCTTTATTTATTTATTTATTTATTTTTTTTTTTAAAGATTTTATTTATTTGTCAGAGAGAGAGTACACACAAGCAGGCAGAGAGGCAGGCAGAGAGAGAGGAGGAAGCAGGCTCCCTGCCGAGCGCGCTCCGGCCGCGCGTTTGGCTAAGCTGTGCCGGGCGGGACTCCGCCAAGCTAACGATCTGTGCCCACGGAGTTCCCTTTCCTTCTTAACCAGCTTGCTCCGGGGCTGGGGGCGAGCGCGGAAACCCTCGCGTGCCTGCGCTTGGGCTGCTGCTGGTTTGCTGGAAGGCGGCGGCAAGCTCATTTTGCTGAAAATGTGTGTTTCTCGATGCTTCCTCTTCCTTCTCCGTTCCTGCACGCAAGAGCCAGATGATTCCAGAGCCGCTTTTCGGCCGGGCTTGGGGCCAGGCAGCGCAGGCCCAGCCCCCACCCCTCTCGCCAGCCCGCCCACTCCTCGCGGTTCCGGGGCTTCCAGCAGCAGAGTCTCCCCTCGCCACAGGGCTTCCCTCCCAGCTCTCCAGCGCCTCCCCTGCAGCCCTGTGCGCTCCCAACCGGGGCGTCTGGCAGTCCCCTCCAACCGAATGGGACCCCAACCCAGCTTCCCTCCCAACCTAGCCAAGTCCTTGACTTCCTTCCTGCCTCAGTGAAAGTGGTGCCTCTTCGCCCCTTGGCCAAAGCAGAAGCCCGCCTCACGGTTCACTGCTCCCTCCTCTGCCACCGCTGCAGGTGTCGCCGAACCTCGTGGTCTGAGCCACCATCAAGAGGCGGGGCGCTGAGTTTCACTCACCCATTCAACACGTGTCAAAGGCCACCAGACACGGTCCTGTGACCCGAGGATACTGTGACAAATGTCCCTGCCTCCAGAACATTCAGGTGGGGGCCGGGGCAGATGGTTCAGAGATAAGAAACAAATACATTTATAATACCTTGCAAGGTGGGTGGTACTACAGAGAGCAAAGCAGGGTAGGGGGTCAGCAGACCAGGTGTCCCCCTCACCCTGCTTGGGCTCCACATCCCCCCCACCCCCCATCCCACCCCCCACCCCAGTCAGGCAGCTGCTGTCCTCACCCTACATGTTCCCTTTCTGACTCTATGGGTTACTGACCCCAGGCGAGGATTCCCCCTCTTTTCTCATTCCCTCAGGCTCTGATACCTCCTCACCAGGCCTGGGGTCCGACACCCTCTCCCGGCCACCGAGGGGAGCTGCTGGCTGGTCCCCTTCTCCCCCCGCCACCCTCCGGCCCCCTGCCCTGTGCCCTTTGGACTGAATTGTAAAGGAGGAAAGGGAAGGAAGGGGAGGAGGCAGAGAGGGTAGTGGTCCCTCAAATGGATATTTTGAAATTTTCACACCCTCCTAATAGCAGAAAGAGTAGCTCAGTGAATGCCATACACCCTAAAGAAAGGTGTCTTCCAATAACGGAGGAACAGTCTGGTGGGAACTGGATGGGGTGGGGGTAGGAGGGGGGCGATCGGGTGCCGGTGGAGGGGCCAGCCCTAGAGGACTGTGTGGACAGTCCAGCCACAGGCAGGAGGGCAGGGGCAGGGAAGCTTGTCCACAGGCAGGTGCTATAACCCACGAGTCCATGCACCTCTCGCCCGCATTTTGCGGGTTTTGTTCTGTGCAGTGGGAAGCAAGCGTATTGGCTGACAGAGGAGAGGGGAGGAGATGCTGAGAATGAGGCCGGGAAGCGAGGGTGTTGGAAAGTCTCCCCAGGAGCCCCCCAGCATGCCCCCAGGAGAGGAGTTGTGGGGCTGCAGAAGGCCCCTTGGGGTTTGGTGACCATGCAGCCAGTGGGACCCAAAGTGAGACCCAAACGCGTGCCTGCTTTTCTCCTGATGTTGGGCTTTGGTCCCAGTGGGTCTGCACCTGCCCCTCCATCTTCTCTTCCTGCCCCCTGAGTGGCTGCCCCTGCCTACCTGTCCTCACCCACGGAACAGCTGCTCGGTCCGAACACCTAGCCCAGTTACCTGTCCCCTAGCGACAGGGGCCCACGTCCCAGGCTTCCCATCCTTGGGGTTGGGGCCGAGTGGAGTGAGTTGGGTAAGCTGGAGGCCTCCTCCCTGCACCCCCCTCCCGGAGAGGCACAGGGACAAATGGTCCAGCCAAGTCCCGCCTAGAGGGCTTCCAAGATCCTGGCACAACCGGGCTGGTTCCTTACCTCCCCCTGCCCAGGGCCTCTCTGGCTGATGCTGGTATGAGCTGGATTCTCCCACTTTCTCACCTGGCACATTTCAGCCAAGGCTTCTGACCCCAGGGTCTTCCCTCTCACCTGTCTGTCCTCCAGTGCTCTTCCCCTCCCCTCCCCAGTCAGGCTCCCTAAGTAACAAGCGCTGGTTTGTTGCCCGTGAAACAGACAAGGCTCCTTTACACTGTGGACTCTTCCCAGCTCACAACAGCTTCTAAGAGGCAGGAAGCAATTCCCAAATTTTTGTTTTTGTTTCTGCTTTTTTCCAGAAGGAAACGGCGTCTTGGCAGAGTAATTAATTTTTCCAAGGTGAGTGGACCAGTAGCTCCCTTGTAGAGGTAGAATTCCACCAGCTCCGTCCTTTCCGAGCCCGCCTTCTTCCCACGGAGCGGCTGGATTGTCCCCGAACTCCTCCTCTCACGTTCTGGATGTGCACACAGAAATTACCGAAGCCGGAGTGCTTGTATACACGGAGACTGCCCGGAAGTTGACCGGAGATCCTTGTGGCTTTCATGTGCCGCGGTCCTGATTCCCGAGGATAGCCACCGTAGCAGTCCGGTGGGAGTCCCTTCCTGCCAGCACCGGCTAGGTAATCGTGGGGCCTGGTGCAAAACGAAAAGGTGGGCCCCAGGTTCAAAAATAATGAAGATTTTCAAGATGGCACAGCAGACCAGTAGTGGAGCGTGGGGCCCTTCTGAGTGTGGGGGGCTGTGTTGCGGCACGGGCCTCACGCTGCTAAGGCTAGCTCTGCTCCCCGGTTTGCTTCTTCAGTGCACTCCCCAAATATGTTCAGGTCTTTAACTGAGCACAAAAAGCCAGCCTCGGGGCGCCTGAAGCCTCTGCCTTCAGCTTGGGTCATGGTCTCAGGGTCCTGGGATCGAACCCCGCATGGGGCTTTCTGCTCAGCGGGGAGCCTGCTTCTCCCTCTCTCTCTCTTCCTGCCTCTCTGCCTACTTGTGGTCTCTGTCTGTCAAATAAATAAATAAAATGTTAAAAAAAAAAAAAAACCAGCTTCCTCACATGCCATTCTGCAAGCGGCATCTGCTTTTTTATTTATGAAGAATGACACGCAGTGCTGTGCACCAGGCACTTGGCCTGCCTGTCTCCTTTTCAGTGCGATGAGGTAGGGATCCCGGGTTAGGGACCAAACGTCCTTGTCCCCCTTACACAGCTGAAGGAACGGAGGCACAAGAGGAAGTGCAGGTCGTCCGGGGCTGCGGTGTGAAGGGCGGACAGCGGGAGGTTTGCTCTGGGGTTTGCCTTGCTGACCTACCTCTACCTGGTTTCTCCTGAGGCAGACCGTGGGTGGCGAGGCGACGTCCGGGTCGGCGCATGCAGAGGTCTCTCTCCTCGCTGCCAGCAGCCCTCAGATGCTTCCCCGGCTGGAGAGATGCCGTCTTCATTTCATCAGTTTCTCGATTCATGACCAAGCTGCCTTTCTGGGGAGAGGGTGTTTCCACGTGGGGGATTGGGAGCTTGTGGTCTGAGCCGAGTCCCAGCCAGTGGGAATGTCCAGTCCTCAGGAGAAGGAGAGGGCAGCGCCAGGGGAACGTTTCACCTGGAACGTGCAGGCGGAGGATAAGAGCGTGGACCGAGCAGGTGTGCGCCGTCAGGCAGGTGCCGGGAGTGGGGGGTGGGGGAGGGAGGAGCCCTCATCAGGGGGCTGGCTCTGGGCTGGGGGCCGGTGCCGGTGGCCTGACAGTCACAGGAGCTCTGGGCCTCATCTCCACAGCTGGTGAGAGAGAAATCCAGCTCAAGTGCAGGGACGGCTGCGTCCGTACGGACACCGGGAAGGTCCGGGTTAGACCCCTGCAGCCTCAGTAACAAGGAACCACAAAGTGCGTGGCTTGAAACCACACATGTGCCCCATGTGACAGTCCCTCAGGTCAGAGGTGTCACAGGGCTCTCACTGGGCTCAGCTCAGTGCAGGAGTCGGGGCCGCATTCCTTGTAGAGGACACGGGAGAATCCGCTCCTGGCCCTTGCCAGCTGCTCAGACGCGCCCACGTGCCGTGGCTTGTGACCCTTCCGCATCTTCGCGGCCAGCAGCGCAGCACCTCCGACCTCTCTGAGTCCGGCGGCTCCAGGAATTAGGGTGCAGACATCTTCGGGGGCCGTGCATTATTCTGCCTGCCGCCACGTCCCTTTAATTAAGTTGGGGGCCACGCATCTGAGACAGTGATAGTTTTTAAAAACCTCTTCTTTATTTATTTATTTATTTATTTTTTTTTTTAAAGATTTTATTTATTTGTCAGAGAGAGAGTACACACAAGCAGGCAGAGAGGCAGGCAGAGAGAGAGGAGGAAGCAGGCTCCCTGCCGAGCAAGGAGCCCGATGCGGGACTCGATCCCAGGACCCCAGGATCATGACCTGAGCCGAAGGCAGTGGCTTAACCCACTGAGCCACCCAGGCGTCCCAAACCTCTTCTTTTTTTAAAAAAGTAAACCTTTAGGGTTATAATTCATGTAGTGCAAACTGCATCCATCTGGAGTGTCCTGTTGGCTGAGTTTTGTTTTTGTTTTTTTAAAGATTTTATTTATTTATTTATTTGACAGAGACCACAAGTAGGCAGAGAGGCAGGCAGAGAGAGAGGGGGAAGCAGGCTCCCCGCTGAGCAGAGAGCCCGATGCGGGGCTCCATCCCAGGACCCTGGGATCATGACCTGAGCCAAAGGCAGGGGCTTAACCCACTGAGCCACCCAGTCGCCCCTTGGCTGAGTTTTGACAAACGTATTCACCCTTGAAACACTGTCTGTCAGAATGGGGACGGTTCCCATCACTCCTCCGGATTCCTTGGGCCCCTTTGAATCCATCCTTCCTCTGCCCCAGTCCCAGGTAACTACTGATCTGTTATATATCTATTTCTAGTTACAAAACCCAATATTTATTGAGAACAAAGAAAACACAGAGGGCACAGAGGCCCAATTTCAGTTCATCAAACTTCAGCTGAGGATGGGAAATGGGAGAGGGGTGGGCAGCCAGCCCTGAAGTCACCCTCCCAGGAGGAGCCAGCTCTGGGAGAGAGGGGCTGTCCCGCCTCAGGGCCCATTGGGAGTTGGGGGGATGCGGGGGGGTGGCGGGTGGCGGGGGCATGGCCCAGGTCCGAGTTGCAGGAGGTGGCAAGAGAAGACAGCAGCGCCCTCAGGTGTGGGACAGGAGTGGCAAGTGACAGGGAGAGGGTCATCCCCTCTCAGGGGTTGGCTGGGGGCCGGAGCTGAGTTCGGGCCACAGCTCTGGGTGGGGGTTTGTTTTGTTGTTGTTGTTTGTTAATTACTATAAATTCGTTTATGTTTTCCAGAATTTTACAAAAATGATGCCGTAGTCCTCATTTGTGTCTAGTTTCTTTGGCTTAACATAGTGGCTTGGAGACCTGCCGTGCTCTGGCTGCGGGAGCAGCCTGGCCCTCGTTTTTAGGCAGTGTTCTGTTCTGCGGGTATCTCCATCTACCCAGTGATGGACATTTAAGCTGCTCTCAGTTTTTGACATTGTGATAAAGCTGCTATGAATTTCATGTGTGGGGTCTGTGCCAGGAGTGGGGGTGCTGGGTCACGTGGTAACTCGGTGCGTAGCATATCATGAGGTCTCCTCCAAACCCTCACCCACACTTCCGCTGTCTGTGTCCGTCGTTTCTGGCTGTCCCCAGGGGGTGAGGTGAGGTCTCACATACTTTTGATTTCCATTTCTCTAATGACTACATGGTGAGTGACTGCTAGTGGGCACGGGGTTTCCTTTTGGGGTGATGAAAATGTTCTGGAATTAGGCAGTGGTGATGTGTATACAGTGGTGATCAGTTAGGAACCAAGTGGAAGAGGGAAGACATTTGTCGGGGGAAGTGCCTGAGAAAAATATTCAAGTGACTGTCCCATTAAGCAATGATATTATAAAATGACCAGTTCCCCACATTCTGTCATTTTAAAAAAATAACCTTTTTGGTTTAGAATAGTTTGAGATTTACAGAGAAGCTAGAACAGAGTTTCTGTGCACCCCACATCTGCTTTCGCTGATTGCTCGAATCTCATATTGTTGTTGTGATCCTGTCGAAATGAATGAACCCGTAACACTATTAGAGAAACTCCATAACAAGGTTCTGTTTTTATGTGGATAACATTTAGGAACCGCATACCATTTGCATGTATCCTAATGATTTGGGGTGGGGGGAAATTCCAGTTTAACAAAACATGTTTAAAAGCAACTGGGGGCACTGGGTGGGCTCAGTTGGTTAAGCATCTAACTTTGGCTCAGGTCATGATCCCTGCTCAGTGGGGCATCTGCTTGTCCCTCTTCCCAGCCCCAGCTTGTGCATGGAGGCTCTCTCTCTCTCTCAAATGAATGAAATCTGAAAAACAAATAAATTTTAAAAAGCAACTTGGGGTGCCTGGGTGGCTCAGTAGGTTGGGCATCTGACTCTTGATTTCAGCTCAGGCCATGATCTCAGGGTTGTAAGATCGAGCCCCACACTGGGAGACCATCCCTTTGCTGCTGCACTCCTCTCTATGAGGGCCTCCCTGCTGGCCAGCAGATTCAGCCTGACGTCTTTCTCTTCGTTCAGGTCACAGCAGGTCGGTGGCCAGACTGGTCAGGACATTCGCAAATGGCTGTCTCCCCTTTCTCCTCCCGAGAGACTCCCCATTCTCGGACCCCCAGCCAGCACAAGTGCCTCAGCTCTGAATGTGGGTGACAGGCACCTTCTCCTGAACCAGGAAGTCAGACTGGTCGCCCGGTGACCTCCAGTAGGAGACTGGAGCTGGGTTTCCATCCTGACACCCCCACTGACCCTCATGGCCTGGGGACCCTCTGGCATACAGGTGCAGGGGAGGGGGGGTCAAAGCTTGTGTCACTCAGGCCTTTGCAACCTGAAGTGCTATAAACCGTCAGGACCCCTTCCCTCAGACCAGCCTTCTGCCCCCTTCTGCCCCCACCCCCGCCCCCACCTCAAACTCTCCTCCCCCTACTTCTAGGGTCGTGGGTTTCCGGGGTGGGGAGGGGCTTTGGCTGCCTCCTGGCCTTTGCTGTCCTACCTGATGTTCTGACAGTAGCTCATTATTTGTGACTGTTCTTTTAATCCTGTGTCCCCTTGTCCCCCGGCACGGTAAAGCCTAGGGGGACAGGAACAAGCCCCCCTTGGAGATGGAATATGCGTGACCTCAAGCCTCTCTGGGGTACCTGGTCTCCGTCCCCCAGCCTGCCCCCATCCCCCAGCTCACCATCTGCTCCAGTCCCCTGAGCTAGCACCTGGCTCTCTCCCCTGGCTTTGGGGGGCCCTGCATGTCTCTCCCGTCACCTCTCCTCGGAGCTGAGACCTGGAAACACCTGCATGCTGGCCGCCTTGTGGACATCTCGTTCATTCATTCCACAGTATTTCGTGAGCCTCCACTATGAGCTGAGGCCATCTGCCCGGGTAGGTCACCTTCCAAAGGGGAGGCAGCCACTACGGGGATTGAAGAGAAGCAACAGGAGGCTGAGGGACAAAGTCACGGGGGGTCCAGACAGAGGAAACCTCTCAAAGCAGGAGGCCTTTGAGTGGTGCCCACGGCTGCAGTGAGGGGAGGAGGAGGGCTCTGGGCAGGGAGCCCAGGGGCCCGGTCCACCAGCCGTCTCCAAAGCATCCTACACAAACGCGCACAGCTGAGTTTCACAAGACCTGTGCTCTGCCGTCCCCCTCCTAGTTTCCCTAGTTAGGAGGGGCCCTTCCACCCAGCCACCTGCGTGTGCTGCAAGCCCGGAGGCCCGCCTGGAGACCGCCCCGCCCCCACCTCCCATGGCTGAGTCCTGTGGGTCGTCCTGGGAATCGGCCTGTGTCCTCCCTCCTCCTGTTCTCACTGCACCTGCTCTCCCCGGAGCCAGGCGGCCGCCCCTGCTGGCCCCTCCTTTCATTCTTGTGCTCTTCCAACCTCCGTCTCCATCTTGTGGAGCGACCTTTTAAAAATGCAAATTTGCTCCCATCTCTCCTTTGCTTGAATTCGGCATTGATTCCTTTGTTCTTGGGATGGAATTGGAAATCCCAATGCACCCTTCACTGGGGACCTCCTGCTCTCCACCCTTCCCGGGCTCTTGCCACACTCTCCTTTCAATTCTTTGAAAGCTGGCCCCGGGGGCCTTTCCATAAGCACTGGACGCCCCCACCACGCAGTGATCTTATCGTCCTTGAACTTCCTCTCCAGCCTCCTGACTGTTCGCACTGGAGATGCTGTGTCCTGTGACCTCGCAGCCCTCTGCTGCCCATGCGTGGACTGTACGCTGACCTCGGCCAGCCTCCTGCTCTAGGTGGGATTCCGCGGGACAGAGCCATCAGGACTCCGCTCACCACTGGAGCCCCAGTGCCCGACACAGCCACGCACACCGGCCCTGCACGTGCTAGGGGCACCGTTACAACTATTGTGCAGATCTGTGATGGATGAAGGCAAGAACGTGCTGCGGAAATCCTGGAGCTCCGCGACCTAGTGAACGGGGGCCACACAGAACTTGAAGCCAGCAAGTGCGTCCAATCCCATGTCAGTCCCTGAAGCCAAGCTGGCAGTCCCCAAGCCTTCCCCAGGTTCCTCCACTCCCAGTAGTGAAATGTCCTCAGAGATGCTACCATACAAAACACTTTGCGTCCTAACAGGAGGGTCTTGCTTCTGATCACCTCTCAGAAGGGCCAGATCAGCTAGGTCCTTAGCCCAGCTCAGCCCCCTGCCGAGCACCCCCTGGGAGCCATGCATCCCCCCCACCCATCCTCCCTTTGGGCCCTCCCATTTGCTGGGCCGCCCCTCTGCACTGTGATGGGCCTTAATGCCCCCATTGGGCCTACACCTTCAGAGTTCAACTGAGCTCACAGAAGTGCAGACCCCGCAGTCACCAGGCAGCCCAAGCACAGAGCTTGGTCCGGGGGACACTGACCAGGGGCACCGCTGGCTCCCTGCCCCTGGGTTCTGGCTCAGCGAGGGGCCAGAGGGGCACCTTTGAGTGCTTTTCCCGGATCCACCCTGAAGCCGGGCCTCCTCACCCAGGCTGGGCAGTGTCCGGCTGTGCACCCGGTGGGGGGGGGTGTGTGTCAGTAGGCCACTGGGAGGAGGCTCAGGAGAAAACAAGGTTTGTCGCCCCTGCAGCTCTGGGGTCAGGTTGGGGACTGCTGGTTGGGACAGGCTTTCTGCCTGAGCCCTCACTCGCGCTGTCCCCAGGGACACCCTCCTTGGTTCTGGGCTCAGCCAGCTCCTGTCTGCCCGGCCCGCCCAGGCCCTCCTCAGGCAGTGGGTCTCCTGGTTCCAATCCCTTCACCTCCAGGGGACAGGTCATGCTGTACTTGCCACCGCCACCATAAGCCCCAAGACCCCACTCTCAAAGCTATGTTGAAGAAATGGGTGAAATCGCTTCCGCCTGTGGCCAGGACCCCTCCCCGCCAGGCCTGAGCCTCCCGAGTGAACAGAAGACAAGACGGACTGAGGTATATAGTTCAAAGGTTGGTATCTTTTTTGGTTTCCTTTTTTGCTTTTATAAAGAAAAATAAGGTTGTGTTTTTTGACTGAAACATAAGTAAGCCCCCTTCCCTGCCCTGCCTCTCCCCTGCCCCTACAGGGTGCTGGGACCTCGGGTCTCGGGCAGGAGGGGCCGAGAGGAGGGGGCGGGCGCTCTGTGTTGGGGGCTTCCTCAGAGCCAGAGGAAGGGTACTCGGGAGTGGAGTTTGGCTTTGTTAGGCAAAACTAAAATTAAAAAACTTGACAACGTGCCCGCTCCACAAACAGGGGCCAAACAGCACCACCTGTGCGTTGGGTCAGCCCTGGCAGTCGGACTCAGGGTCCCGGTGCGGCCCCCGGCCCCCCACGCCCCATATGCTGGCGGCGAGGCAGGGCAGGAAACAGCTCTCAGGACAGGAGCAGGTGGGAAGAGGAGAGAGAGGGAGGTCAGAGCAACTCCTTCCCCACATGGTAAAAAAAATTACTAAAAAAGCACCCAAGGCTTAAAAAAACGAAACCTCCCTGGCAGGGAGAACTGGGGGCATCCCGCTGAGCAGCAGAATGCCTTACCTGGCAAAAATGTGTAGAAAAATAAAATTAAACTTTATCCCTGAATGATAAAGACCATTCCTCCTGTCCTCGCGACGACTCCCCTCCACCTCCCCCACGGGCAAGTCTTAGAATTCACCGAGACTGCCCGTCCCTCCCCGAGGGGCACAGGCACGTGCGAGACACACACGCGGTCCACGCTTGCCTGCCTGCGTCTGAGGCCCAGGGCAGTGGGTACGGGGCGGGGGAAATCCGAGGGCCACATGCACACGCACACTCAGTCCTCACAGCACTGGGTGGGGGGTCCCTGGGCCAGACCAAGGGCCTCCCCCTCCACTCGGGCAGGACGGGACCCCGGCAGAGGCGGAGGGTCACGGGGAGCAAATCCGTGGGAGCAGTAGGCAGGGCAGTGGCGGGGCCTGGGGAGTGGGGTGGGAGAGAAAGCCAGCCGAGGTGGCCTGGAGACTGAGGTCACATTGAGCCCACGATGACAGCACAACGAAAGGGAGGAAGGAAGTAGGGTCTTGGGGGGCCAGAAGGGGCCAGGCTGGTGGCAGGGCAGGGTGTGGGGTTCGGTCTCCTCGGAGACCTGCAGGCTGCCCCGGGCCTGTCCTGCAGGGCAACGCAGGCTGAGGGCTCCAGCGAGGCCCCTGTGGGAGCCCCATGCACGGAGGAGGGGCCCAGAAGTGCAGGCCTGGGCAGGTCACTGGAGGTAACAAAATGGGGGCACACGAGGGCAGCAGGGAGGCCGGCAGGGGGAGGGGGAGGATTAGTGCTTACACTAGAACTTGAGGGGCCCTGGGCTGGGGACCCCAGACCTCCACCTCCCCAGCCAGGAGAGCCAGAGGCCAGGCCAGACTTGGAACGGACAGGACAGGGCGAGACGGAGGCAGGGGAGGCCCGTCCTCAAGGGGGCCTGTCCAAGGGCTCTGTTCTTCCCCAGGCAGGACTGAGGGTGAGTGACACAGGGACCATCCCTTGCTCCTCCCCCAGGGAACCTGAGGTGGCTGCGTGGGACCAGAGTACAGTACAGAGAGGTGGTCCTGGCCCGCAGCACAGGGTCGGGGGGCAGCCGGCTCCTGGGCAGTTACAGTAGTAGTGGCCCTCCTGCCAGGCGGGCTGGGCAGTGCGGGAGGGGACCCCAGGGTCCCGCGGCCCCTTGGGGACCCCTGGCTTCGGGGTCAGGGTCAGCACCAAACACAAGTGATGTTAGCCGAGAAGACGGGCAGGGAGGAGAGCGATCTCACGGCCCACGCTCAGCCCTGCGGTCTGTTAGGTGAGGAGGGGATCCCGAGGACAGGACGGGCCCAGTGGGGTCACGGGCCCTGGTGAGGACGACAGAGGCAGCGCCCCGGGGAGGGCTCCGAGGCCGGCAGTGGTGGGAGCAGCATGCACCGGGGCACCCCTGAGCCCCTCAGGGACCTGGAGGCTGTGGACCACAGCTCAGCGCAGGACCTGGTACAGGTAGGCCGAGGTGAAGAGCACGTTGGCGGCCAAGCTCACAGCCAGGAGGCCCCGGACCAGGGAGGGCCCGAAACGACCTTGGAGAGAGAGAGTGAAGAGACACTGTCAGAAGAGGGACCAGTGGGTGGTGGGGTCGCTGTGCAGGGGACCACCGACCCAGCCCCCCAGGGGCCTCCCTCCCAGGAAGACCGCTGCCCCTAGGGTCACTTGGTCAATGAGGCGCCTCCTTTCCTGAGCCCGCGCTACCAGACGGGCACTGGGCTAGAGGGTCCTGCACTTGCACCCCGGGGAGGGGGTCAGGGGGCGACCGCCACTGCACAGACAGGAACAGGGGCTCTAGTAGAGTGAGAAGTGCCCCACCCCGGCTCCGCGCTGGGGTTCCCTCCCCAAGTCTGTGCTCGGGGTCTTGTGGTTGCGGAGTCACATCCCAGACCAGCCAGATGTGGGGGGGCAGCACCTATTTCCGGTCAGCTCAGAACCACCTGTGTACACCTGTCCGTCCGTCTTCCCCACACACGTGGCCCCCCGATGCCCCTGGGCTGACTCCTACGTGCCCACCACGTTCCCGGGGCTTCACAGAGCCGGGAGCTCATCTCAATTCCCACCCCGCGGCCCGCACACAGGGGAGCCGGACGGGAACCCCGCAGCTCCGCGCTGGGCCAGGCACTCTGGGTCGGCGTCCTCCCGGGGACCCCGTGTGAGGGCTGGAGCGCTCGGTGTCTGCACTGGCGACAAGAGCCCCCCTGTGGCACCGGGGTGCTCGAGACGCCGCTGGCACAGCCGAGGAACTACATTCTCACTGGTGCTGTGTTCCTTCGGTCAGATCTGAGAGCTCCCTGTGGCCAGGGGCGGATGCAGACCCTGATCGGAGCGCGGGCGTGTTGTCTGCCTGTCCCGTGGGGCTGGACTCGGAAGGTGCTGGGGGGTGTTATCTCATGGACTTCTGGCCCTCGAGGGCCCTGGAAAGCTCTCTCTCTCAGGGCCCCTGACAGACCAGGAGGGGCGGGGGCTGCAGACCCGTGGCCCCCGAGCCACCCTGCCCTCCTCCCCCAGGTCGGAGCACAGACCTCTCCAGGTGGCGGCCCCCTCTGTGCACCCCCGGGTGGTGGTGTCCACTACGCAGGCGGACGACTGGGATGAGTCGTCCTCTTTCTTGATGGTCCAGCTGCTGCAGGCACCGCCTCTTTCTGGCCCCGACCTCATGTCTGCAGAGAGAAGGGGTGTCTCAGCGGGTGCTCACCGCTCACCCCCAGGGACAGACAGGGGCGGCTCCACCTCCAATCCCAGGACCGTCCTTGGACGTGGCCCTGCCCACTGGCCCTAACCCTGGGCCATGGAAGGCCAGGTCCTCGTGCATAACCCGGCTGCGCAGCCGCCACGAGGGGAGCTGGTTTTGGACCAGGAGCAGCAAACTCCGTGCCCAGCAGGCTCTGACAGATGAGGGCCACAAGCGAGGCTTCAGGAGGCGGGGCAGGGGGGTGGCCAAGGCTGGGACGTGGGATGTCAGCCTGTCCTTCCACCTGTCTGGCCAGTATCCAGGCCCACTGTGGCCAAATCTTCTGACGCTGTAAGAAGCACAGCAAATCCACACGTTCAGGGGAAAGTTCTAGCTTGTAAAGGTTAAGGCCCGATATAAAAAATTTAAAAATGCTTGTCAGAACACCACCATCTGAGCAAAACAAAAATATCTACGACCAGACAGGCACAGGCTAGCAAGGCACGATGCCTTTTTGATCCGTCCCAAAGAACAAAGGCCCCTCAAGGTCAATTGCAAAAGAAGAAAATAAAATCAGCCCACAGAGGGCAACATCTATGACGGTTCAAGGGCACCAGAAGCCCAGGCCAGGAGTGTCTGGAGCTCAGGAGAGTGGCCTCACGTGCCCAGGAAAGGGCAAGGACAGGCTGTGTGTGACCTCCTGCTGGGTCGTCCCACAACTGCATGTGACCAGCGGCCCTGTCACAGCCTGGCCAGGAGGGCAGTCAGAGGGTCGTACCCATGTTGAGCTTCGTGTCCGGTGCCGGCGATCTCTGCGGGACCTGGGGCGGCTCGAGGGGGAAGAGGCTGCCATTGTGGGGTGAGTGCTCGTCTGAGCTGCTGGGTGTGCTGGGGGCCTCCCCGGGGGGTGACGGGAACAGCAGCAGCTTCTGCCCCTGCAGGTTGAGCCGGGCCGGGCTGATGAGGGGCCTGCGGTGGCGCAGAGAGCCAGAGCTGGAGGCCACAGAGCCAGCCACGGAAGGTGCTGGGGAAGGGAGCGGGGAGGAGGGACAGCATCCCGACAGCAGAGAGAAGTAATCTGGAGGGCAGGAGGAGGACAGAGACGACGACTTCTGGTAAGACTGGTGACAAGGTGTGAGCGTTCCCCACTGTCACAGCTACCCTTGCTGTGGCTACTGTTCCTTGGTCCTGGGGCTTCTCCTCTAGTAACCCAGGAAGAAAGGCAAGGCTGCACCAGGACAGGGGACAGAGGGAAGCCTGCCAGGGGCTGAGGGCGGCCAGAGGATCACAGATCCTTCGCCACATCCCTGCTGCCCCGAGGGCACTCCTGACTTAACTAAAGTTGGGGAACCCCAGCCCTGCTCCTGCGGGGTCCTGAATGCGCGCCTCCAGGAGTCATCACTGATAAGGGCGACAGCATTCCATCGAATCCTGGAAACTGCTGCGCCCATTTGACAGAAGAGGAAAGTGAGTCACAGGATATGAGTCACTTACCCAGGGCTGCACTTGCTGGAGGCACAGGGCTGAGACTTGAATACCGGCCCCCTTCGGACCCTACAGCTCACGCTCCCCACACTGCTGTTCTATCCACGGGACGCTCTGGAAACTCCCGCCCACATCGCTCCCCCATCGAAAGCAGCTTCCCTGTCCTCCTTACCTGAAACAGGAACCTCTCCAGATCGAGACACCTGAGATGGGGGGCGGCTCCCGCTGAACAGATACCCCGAGTCTGGAGGGAAAGAGAAGGGTGATACGTGTCAGGCCTGTGGGGACGACAGCTGCCCAACCCCTCCATTCTCCAGTCCCTGATCTGCTGACATTTAACCTCTGTCACTCATGTCAGGCTTTCATGAAAACACGGGCTCTCAAGCAACTCCGTGAACTACTGTCCGAGATCCGCTTCGCCCGCTCTCAGTTCGTGGGGAAAGTCACCCCGGCCCCCTTCCCCCAGAGCCACTCCTTCAGCTTTCTGGGGTCCCTCCCCCCGCTAACCCGTGCCTACCGGCCCAGGCTGCACCTCAGGGGACACTGAACACGCTGCTTTTCCTCAGTCAAGTGCCCCCCAAGGGCGGAGACCCCACCCCACATATCCTCAGCGCTCGGCTGAGAGCGCAGTGTGGGAAGATCTCGCGGCCGCCACGTGCTGTCCTGAGCGGCTGCTGCTCCACTGCCTCGGGGCCCTGAGGGTCCTCTGCCCCTTCCCCTACAAGGCCCACAGACACAGGCCCAGGCCAAGCCCTGTGTCTGGGTAAGCGTGGCCACGTGGCCTTTCTGGAACCTGTTCTATGGAAGCTAGGAGAGCAGTGTCTTTGCTGGGCACGAGCTGTAAGGCCGGAAGCAGGGAGGAGAAGAGGAGAGGGAGAGCGAGAGACAGACACAGGAAATGGGAACCTGGTTACCTGAGGCAAGGAGCTGCAAAAACCATCCTCACCGCCCCCAGCAGGGAGGCCCTGGGATCCCGCCCGTCACCAGACGGTCCGAGACAGGCTGCAACATACAGAGGTGCCCTGCGGTCCTTGCCTCCAGCCCCGCAGGGCAACAGGGAGGCTGTGGGTCCTCCGTGATGGGTGGGAAATCCCGCCCCCATGGCCTGCACTGGCTCTGGGATGCCACCCACAGCTCCCAAGGAGCTTGAAATGGAAGCCCCCCGCTCGGCCCCCGGGGCTGGCGAGCACGGAGAGTCCTGCACAGTCTCGGAGTCTCGTCCTAGGAGGACGGGCTGCTCCGGGCTGGGAGGTGCCAGGCTCCCGGCGCCCTCAGCAGTCTGCCCGCTCCTGTCCCAAGTTCTCTTCAAGGGTCACAGGGAACAGACGGACGTCTCTGCTCAGGGGAAAAGGAAAGGCATCCGAGTATGAACTCGGGATATAAGCAAAATGGCCTTTAACTACCTTGGAGGAGCTAAGCCTCTGGTCATTGCCGTTCCGGGTATTCCCATCCCACAATAACAGCAGCAGCCATGTCAGCTGAGGACCCTGCTCTAGGAGCTTCCCTGACGTCATGCCCACTTCAGGCCTGAGGTATGGCCTCTGGTTCGAGGCCCTCCCAGGGTCATGGGCTGGCGGCCCACTTGGCTGCTCCCAACTGACGACTCCTGGCACTTCAGCTGCCCACATCAGGAGCTCACAAGACCCCCATGGAGCGTGAATCCGCACTAGCATGGCTAGAGATGGGGAAGCCTGAGCACCCCCAAGTTGCCTCCAACAGACCGGCAGCTGGTGGGCTTTTTTCCAGAGGGAGGAGCGGTGGGGGGGGGGGGGGGGCTTGGGGCTGTTTTTCAACCCTGCGTCTGCCCTACGGGGAACAAGAGGGGCAGTGAGGGGCCCCTCGGAGATCAAGTCCCTGCCTTTCACCCTGTGGGACATTAACTGGAGTCATTTCTCTTCAGGCGCTTGAGATCAAGAGTCCCATGCTCTACTGACTGAGCCAGCCAAGTGCCCCCCTCATTTCATATTTTAAAGAGCAAAACAAGAGGCAGCCTTCCCCCCCAGACTGCACCTCTGTCCCCAAGATGGCCATCAGAAGGGCCCGGCAGGACCTGAACTGAGTTGGTCCTACAGAGGCCTGGGAGCTTGTGTCCCTGTCCCCACCTTGGCCCCCACCAGCCCTACCCTCACCCCTACCCAGAAGGCCTCATGAACAGCTCCACAGAACATTCTAGGGGAAGCGCCCAGCTGCTGGGCCTCCCAGGTTCCCATGTTCAGGGAATTCCAGGGACCAGGGACCACCCCCAGGGACACAAGCAGGGGATCAGGAGCTCTGCTGAATGAGCGGAGGAGGGCGGCTCGTCCAGTAAGTCCGCTGACTTCTGGTTACACAGAACCATCTGGAGCGCAGGCGTCTGTACTCAGGTAATCACACCTTTGGCCCTACCCAAAAGGCCGTGAACCCTACCCACTGTGTGCCCCGTCCTCCTGTGGTGTGACACACCCTCTATCCAGAAGGATGCCTGGGCTCAGAAGCCAGACAACTGGGCACAAAGCCCAGCTCCGAGCTGCAGTAGGACCCTGGGTAAGTCACGGCAGGCGGGGGGACGGGGAACCAAAGCTCAGAGGGGACTCCGACTGGAGCCAGAGCCCCCAGCCCAGCAAAGCTGCTGTGGGGCTTAAACGAGACACCAGTTGCAGATTACCAAGCCCAGATTAACCAAGAGGGCGCCCACATTCTTGGAGGCTGGGATTCTGGCTCGTGGCTTCCCACTTCCAAACCCGCCACCCGGGAAGCCACCCCCAGGATGCAGTCCGAGGAGGCAGCAAGCCCATGCCGCCCAGGAGGCTTCCCAGAGCACCGAGGGCCCTCACAGAGGTGCTCCCCCCGGAGGGTCCGAGGAGGAAACACCAGATTTAGTTTATAACGGACTTCCCAGGAAGATTCTGCTGCAAAAGGTGAAGGATGGGACAACGTGTCCTGGGACAGGGACCAGGTGTTCGTCGTGCCAGGGCCTGCAGGCAGCAAGCGCTCAATAAACCCGGGCAAATGTTCCAGCCCCCAAGCTAGAACGGCAAAATGTGGCAGTCCTGATGATAGTAAGAACAGTGGCGAAAGGCCACGGCCAACGTGTGGACATCTACCGAGCGCCCACGGCCCTTCGGGAAGGTGCTTTGAAAGTGTCACCTTGGTCACCTTGTTTGACCCAAACACCCACAGGCAGGCTCTGCTATGAGCCTCGTTTTCTTGGAGGGAAACTGAGGCTCAGAGTAGGAAGAGCAGAGGCGGCACCAGGATCTGAGCCCCCTTCCGCCCGTCCCTCCAGCAGCCCCCGCGCCGCGCCCCTTACCTGCCCGCGTCAGGGAGGGTATGGTTCCCAGCGAGAGGGCCCGGCTGAGGCGGCCCGGCAGCGAGGAGGGCGAGGCCCGACGCGGAGACCGGAACAGCTGCTGGCTGGCGAGCGGCAGGAAGCCGGGCGGGGTGGGGATGAACAGAGACGGCGAGGGGCCCGCGCCCGGGTAGGGCACAGCCAGGCTGGGGCTCGTGGGGCAGAGGCCGGCCGCGACGCGTGGGGAACACCTGCAAAAGCCCGTCGGGCGCGGGAGAGAAGAGGAGGGTCAGCCCCGGGGGGCTCTGGAGGCGGCCTCCGCCCAGGTCCCGGCCCCTCTCCCCTGGTGCCAGGTGGGGCCGGAGTCGGGGTCCCAGGGAGGCGTGCGTTAGTTGAAGCGGAAAAGCAGTCCGACCGCATTCACGCCATTAGGAGCGGGTGGCTGGAGGCGCCAGCGTGACCCAGCCCTCCCTGCATGCCCCTCTGAGCCCCTCCGAGCCCCTCAGCTTCACAGCAAACTAGTTCCACTACTAGTCTCGGGATTAAAGTGACACTGTCGCCCTTGCCAACCTCACGCCAACCCTTCGCCTTGGAGCGAAAATGCCCGCGCCCGCGCCAGGCACCCAGTGAAGGCCAAAGGCCTTGGGCTCCCCCTGGCCACTTGGCGCTCCATGCCCAGAGCCTCCTGACGGGGCGGCTGAGCTCGGGGAGCCCCCTGCTCCCCAGGGCCCAGCTCCGGGCGCCCCACTGCTGCTCTCTGGTCTCGTTCACTCGTCTAAAGCCGCTTGCAGAGTGGACAGGGAGGCGATCAGGCTCGGGGACCCCCAGGAAGTGGCTCTTGGGGACGCAAGCCTAACTCCAGCTTAGAAAAGACCAGTAAACGATCGCAGGCTGCCCAAAAGACGTAAGGTGACAGTGTCTCTTTAACTCGAGAATGGGACAAATCACACAAGAGGACCCGGTGGCCCCAAGCCAGATTGTCAACCATGCTTCTGATTAAGGCAACCGATTACAGAGGGAGGGAGGGACAGAGGCAGTTAATACATTAGTCCGCCGTCCGGACGGAGCTGGGGGAGGTCCAGCCTTACCTCAGTCCCAAGGGACAATTGGGGCCATGGACAAGGTGCCGATGGATAGGCAGGCCGGCTCAGGCCCTGCATCAGAGCCAGGGGCCGGCTAAGGGACCCACCCTGCGCCCCTCGTGACCAAATGCTCGGGGCACCGCTAGCAGAGCCACACTCTGCTGATCTCCCTGTTTTTCACTCCCAGCCCTTGCTTTAAACAAGTTCCGAGAGGAAAGCGTGGGGTCCGCCCTCGCCCCCTACGAGAATCACGGGATCTCTTGGTGCGGGCCAAAACACCAGGAGGCTACCCGGACATCAGAAGCAAAGGCAGGGCCCCTGGGTCTGGGGGACGTGGGGAAATCGTGGCAGGAAATATCAAGCCCCTCGCCAGGAGTATCCGGCCACTTCCCCGCAGGACGTGCCCGCACGCCACACGCTGACTTGTTCCGCCCAAGCCCATCAGACCCCCACCTCCTTGCCAACCCCCCAGACACCTGTGGAATGTTCTGGCTCTACACAGATCAATTTTGTTGTCAACGTAGAACAGTGATACCACGTGGCAGGACGGTGCCACCACTGTGGGGGGAGAGCCAGAGGCGGGGGGGCCACCACCTCACTGCAGGGGCAGGGAAGGCACACTGGGACCTTGGGCCAGCCTGCTCTGATCGCGTGTGAAGTTCTGTCCCCTTTGGGGGCCTGCACCTCCTCGGGGACCCGGTAGGCTGGCAGGGCGGGCCTGTCCAGCAGAGGGCAGCAGCACTCGGTGCAGGGCCTCCTGTGCCCGACCCCCCCCCCCCCCCCCCGCAGAGCCCACTCCCCCCACTTTCCCCACCCGGCAAGTGAGGGGAGTGGCTCCACATCGCGCTGCAGGGTTCAGAGGTGGTCAGCTGTGCCCAAGAGAAGCTTCCAGGGTCCTTCCAGTTCTTACCCGCTTCCCCAGATCCTGCTCACACCTGGGGCGGCCCCAGTGCTTAGAACTCCAGTCTCTCAGCCGTCCGGCACGGGAGCTCTTCCCAATCTCTGATTCCGAGAACGCTGGCACTGAGGAGCCAGTTCTCTGGTCTGACCCCTCCTGCTGTGACACGCAGTGACATCAGTCACCTAGCAGAGCCTCATAAAGTGCCAAGGGTGCTCCTGTCATGGCTCCGCAGCAGACGGTCCCTGGAAACCTCTGCCAGGCTCCAGCGAGCTCAAAGGTATCGACGCCTCCTTTGGCAAGCAGCCCCCCCAAACCAGCCCACACCCTCAAACCCCAGCTCAGAGAGGCACTGAGCCCCGAATCCAAGTCTGCACATCCACTGCATCACTGGGTTCTGGGACGGGGCGGGCAGCATGTCCCATCGGACGCTAAGGGGGCCACCCGGTCTCTTTCGACCCAATCCCAGTCCGTGACGGGAACGGAAGGAGAGAAAGGACTACATTTTAAGCAGCAGTTTATTGAGACGGGGGAGAGAGAACCCAGCAGGGCACAACGACAGCCGAGCCCTGAGCCGCTGGGGCCTGCGTCGCCAGCACCCAAACTGACTCCCGTGGGCACGCCTGTGCCCCGAGGTCCCCTGCCCCGGCCCAGAAGCCTCCAAAGGAACGTGAAAGAACAAAGAAGACATGGTGCCTGACGCCTGCCGCGGGAGCGGCGCCCGGAGGCATTTATTGAGAATACAGCATGAAACACACGACATCCACGGCCGGAGTTACGGTTACAGCAAAGACAGTCACCAACTAGTCCTCCGCAGGTCACCACACAACCAGAGAGGGCGAGACATGTGGCAACAGTCACGGACGGGAGGGACATGGGCTCCTCCCCAGGCGGGTGTGTCGAGGCAGCTGCTCCGCCCACGGTGGGGACCCCAGACTTGGAGCAAGAAGAGAGCCAAGTGGCCCCCCTCACATCTTGGAGACAGCCCGACCGCAGGTTGTCTGACAGTGGTCCCCAGCAGAGGGGGACAGAGGTCCCGGGTAGGGCGACGCATTTCCAGTTAGTAAGCCCTGATCCCAGAGCTGCCTGCACTCCCTTAGCTGTTGCCAGCGAACATCAGAGGGCATGGATAAACTCCAAGCAACGCACTTCAAAGGACAGACAGGTAGTTTTAAAAAAAGTCAAGCAGAACTCTAAAAAGCCCAGGACGCCGCGCTCCGAGGATGCCCATCTCATGAGGGTGACTTTCCCTCCCCGCTAGAGGGCAGGAAAGACATCTGCTCAGCGGGGGCTCCTGGCCAGCACGGGAGCTGGTTGTGGTTATTATAAATAATTTAACTTAAATACACACATACACACAGATGTCCTGCTTCTACTCAACGCCAAGAAAAGCAGTCATTAGCATCACGCTGTCAGTTTCCTTGAGGACGGGTGCTTCCGTACACGAGGGCACGCACAACCAACAGACCACGGGCTCTTGGCGGGGCACCTGCCACCTCCTCTCCCTCCCTGGCAGGCTGACTGGGGATGAAGGGACGGGCAGTGGGCCATCCTCCCCCTCCCCTGACGACAGCCAAGCCAGGCCCGCAGGGCTCGCTTCCAGTTCCTCCTTCCTGGACGGTCACCTTACACCTCCCTCTCCGCAGAGAACAAGCCAAGCCCAGCCGGGGGGGGGGGGGGGGCTTCAACTGGGGCCACACAGCTAGGAGGCAGCTCCAGACCACCCCCTCCCACCCCAGGTGCAGGGCGGTGCCCCGGCTGCCGCACATGCATGTGCGTGGGGTGGGGTGGCTTCTTAGGACCCCGTGAGCATATAAGGACCATGACAGCGGGGCCCAGACTCCATGAAGGGCCTGGCACCTGCCCCTCAGGCTCAGTTAGCAGGTGGCCCCTTGCTGAGCGTGACCTTCATGGGCATGTCCTCTGCTTTGCCTCCCCCTAGCTCCAATATGTAACGGGGAACGGTTGGCACCCTCGAGGGCCTATCTGGAGGGGGACTGATACTCAGTGACGGGTGGTAGGCCACACCGGCCCTGGAGGGAGTCATCAGAGTGCAGAACGCCAGACGGGGGCAGCCCTGGGCCCGCCCACCTGCTGGGATGGCACTCAGAGATGGCACCCTAGGCTAACGACTTCCTCTGTAAGTGGGTGGCAATTCCGTGTCCACAGTGTGTCCACGCCAAGATCAGCACTCAGGGGCCCTGGAGAAAGGCCCACCTCTCGTCTCAGATGGCAAACTGAAGCTTGGAAGAGCCCAGGGCCTGGCTGGAATCAGCCAGCGACTAGCAGGCGTGCTTCCCTGGGAGCAGTGGCTCTGTCCTGTGTTCCCACCTGCCCCACAGGGAACCGGGAAGCAGGAGCCTCAGCAGCCTCCGGAGTGGTGCTAGGAGAATTAGTGACAGGACAGAAGGACAAGGTGACAAACAACCCGGTGTCACGTGTGCCAGCCTTGGGCCCCTGTCCTGTGCTATCCGCAGGGAGTGACAACCTTCCCCGGGCACCCTACAGGGGCCAAGTGGAGGAAGTGGGACACCCCAGGCATGGGGCAGGGGAGCAGGCCGAGAGGACTCAGGCCTCCGCTGCCAGCCAGGTGGGGCAGCCTCTGCTCGGGAGGCCTGTACCCCAGCCCCTGCGGCAGGTGGGGGTGGTGGTGCACAGGGCTCCACCACCGGGATTGGGCCCTGGCTTTTAAGGGCAAAGCCAGCTGCATTTCAGAAGGAGCAGTGCCCGAAAAGCAGAAGACTGAAAGAAAGACTGCTCAGACCACCCCCACCGGGCGAACGCCCCCAGCAGCCTGGCTTCTGAGAAGACACTCACTGACCACAGGAGCCACAGGATTCTCTACGTCCCCCTCAAGAGCCTCGCCCCACACACTCAAGGTCAGGCCCAGTCGGGACCCAAGAACAGTGTTCTCCGTTCCTGGGGAAGGAGGCCAAGGGACCGTGTGTCTCAGGAAGGTCTTGGAGCCGGAACTGAACCGTACACCCGGGGGCGCAGCCCTATGTCCTCTTGGTTCCCCGGCTCCGTGTGGGCTGGCTGGACCACAGTCACGACCAAAAGGATAGACCAGAGAAGTGATGTGGAGACCAGGTCGGGAGGGCTCTGCTCTGGCCCGTGCTCAGCAGCACCTGCCCATGCCAAGCAGCCCAAGGAGGCCATGCGGCAAGGGCCCAGCCCCATCACCAGCCCGAGCCAGGGGCTCAGGGATAGAGCAAAGTGAGAGGAGCAGCAGACAGCAGGGACCTGCCCCTCACCCCTGGTGTGAAAAGCAGGAAAGAGTGTGCCCAGGGCGGGGGCTCCTGGAGCTGCCAGCCAGAGGCCCTGGGTCAGCAGCAGGCTGTGTGGGTGCCCCCCAGGATCCAGTCTCGGGGCGGTGGTGGTAGGGGGGGTCTTTGGCCAGAAAGACAGTGGCAGTAGTGGGCAGCTAGAGGGCACTTGGGAGGGCAGTTTGATGGTGCCGGAAAGGACAGGGGCTCTAGGTTGGGCAAGGGCAGGAGTGAGGCAGGTAAGACGCCAAGTCAGAGGGGCCCTGCTCCAGGCCTGTCCGTCTGTCTGTCCTCCCCCCGCAGTCACTGCTGCTTCTCTGACCTTCGGGGCCGGAACCTCCGCGGGCCTGTCGCCTTCCTTGTGGCCACGGCTGCCGTGAAGCCCACGAGGCAGCACAGGGACGTGGTGCTGAACTTGAGTGTGTCCAGCCAGCTGGGCGAGGAGGCCTGCAGGTACTGCTCGGTCAGGTGCAGCCCCAGCAGCAGGGCCCACAGGCAGGTAGAGAAGGCGTCGATCCTCCGAAGCCTGCAGGACAGAGGAGGGGAGCGGTGAGGGCCCAGGACGGGCAGGGTAAGAGCCCGCTCCCTCCGGCCACTTCCAGTCTCCCGTGTCCATCCCTGGTCCTGCCCACAGCACAGAGTCTGGGGCCTCTGACTCCCACTTCCAACACCCACGTGCTGCACGACTCTGAATGGGGGGATCCCAGGCTACGGACCCTCCCTCGGAGCCCCTGAGATGACACGGACACTGTTCACCACAGTCTCCAAGTGCACGGGGGCGGGGGGACTAGGGCCCCACTCGGTCCCCAGACAACCAGGGATGGAGTTGGGCCCAATCACCCCGCCTCCGCACCAGAGAAGCCCGAGAGACAGAAGCACGCCAGGTGGCCGAAGCACATGGCAGTGAGGGGCAGGCCGGCTCCAAGTGCCACCAACTCCCTCAAGCAGGCCACACGCGTTTCCTCTCGACACCTGCCCCCCACCCTGCCCCCACCGACTCCCAGCGGCCGGAGAAGTGGGACCGTGTCTCGTTCCAGCCACGCCATGGAACTTTGCCCACGGCTGTGTGCCCAGCAGGGCCTCCTGGCCTCGACTCCGGGTGTCCTCCTCCCCCCGAGTCCTGCCCCGCTGGGCTCTGCACACACCTGAGGCGGCCCGCCAGCAGCATGGCCAGCAGGCAAGTGAGTAGGCCCAGGGCCGCGACGCCCATCTGGTGGCTCTGCCCGAAGGCCCAGGCCTCGTGCAGCTTCTCGGCCGCGTGCTCGGGCAGTAGGCCCAGCAGCTGCTGCCAGCCCTCCGGCCCCGGGGTGCTGCCGTCGTCGGGTGCGGCTGAGCCATTGCCACCCGACATCAGGGCTGGGGGCAGGGTGGCCTGTGGGGCAAAGGGGTTGCTGGTGCCATAGAGCGCGAGGGTCAGCAGGAAGGTACAGGCCAGGAAGGCGAGGGCGCGGAGCACGATGACCTGGACTGGGGCCTTCACCGCAGACGAGAAGCTCTGAGGGGGAGAGAGACCGGTTAGTGAGACGGCCAGTGCCACCAGTGTCATCCCTGGGGCCCGCTCTGCATGGGGGGTCTGGCCCGGGCCCCAGAGCACTTGCTTAAGAATCCACCTGGTTCCAGGGGTGCCTGGGTGGCTCAGCCAGTTAAGCGTCCGACTCTTGACCTCAGGGTCCTAAGCTCAAGCTCTGCTTGAACAAAACCAAACCAAACCAAACCAAACCAAACCGCCACCTGGTTCCTGACGGTCAGAGACAGAGACAGTCTTCAGCGGGTCTTCAACTCTTCCGCGCTCCCAGCTTCCTCAGTTTACTGCCGGGCTCCACTGACACGCCTCCTGCCTTTCCCGGCCTTCACCCACCACCACGGATGTCACCGTGCTGGGTCGGCTACTCTCTCCCACGTCCTCTAGAGAAACGCTTTTGATATTATGGTGACCTGTTTTTTCTAGTTTTTCCTTTTGTCAAGTTCTCATCAAAAGCTCCTGCTGTGGGGCACCTGGGTGGCTCAGTGGGTTAAAGCCTCTGCCTTCGGCTCGGGTCATGGTCCCAGGGTCCTGGGATCGAGCCCCGCATCGGGCTCCCTGCTCGGCAGGGAGGCTGCTTCCTCCTCTCTCTCTCTCTCTGCCTGCCTCTCTGCCTACTTGTAATCTGTCAAACAAATAAAAAAAATATATATTAAAAAAAAAAAAAAAAAAGCTCCTGCTGTGATCTTAAATGGAATTATAACACACACCGCGGTAACTCAGGCCAAAATGAATTTAAAAAACCACAGCAGCCACTTTGTTTGGTCTAGGAACACGGTGGTGAGGAGCAAAGCCAAAGGTCAGTGCGTCTCGCTTCCTGCCATGTAGAAGTGGGTGTGCGGGCCGTGGCCATGGCCTTGTGGTCAGAGGCCTGGGTGCAGCCTGAAACCACACCAGCTGGGCATGGAGAGGGTGGGCAGGAATGCCTCTGGGGGGGATGGTTTTGTTTTGCCCCCCCCCTTTTTTAATTTTATTTATTTGTCAGAGAGAGAACACAAGCAGGAAGAGCGGCAGGCAGAGGAAGAAGCAGCCTCCCCAGTGAGCAGGGATCCCAACGCAGGGCTCAATCCCAGGACCCTGGGACCATGACCTCAGCTGAAGGCAGATGCTTAATGACTGAGCCCCCCAGGTGTCCCTGGGGTGGATGGCTTTTACTTCTAAAGCCACCTGCTATTACCTCAGAGTTTCCAAACCAGAACATTCCATCAACCTAGTAGTGATAATAATTAAAAACAGCTACAGCTAAACAGTGCCGGGTTCAAATCCTGGTGTGTGCCCATCTGCAAGTTATTTAAACTCCTCACGTTTGGCTTCCACCCGTAACTGGGGGTCACGGGGTGGGACGGCAGACCCACCATGAAGGGTGCTGTGGGGGATTGTGCCGGTGTCGGGGAAGCAGGGCCCAGACACCTACCCCCCACACCCTGCTCAGGCGCACAAACACAAACCAACACAATCAGAGCCACTCTTCCTGGGACCCCTGCTTGGTCTGAAGACAGGAAGAGACAGGGACAGGGGTGGGGATGGGGCCCCTGGAAAGGCTCCTGCCTCCAGAAAAAGGACCTTAGCTCTGAAGAGCTGCCCTCTGCTCACGGGGGCTCAGCCCTCTACCAGGGGGTTTACGCCCCATCTCAAGGTTGTGACTCCCCAAACGTTGCAGCAGGGGTGGGGGGGATCTCATGCCAACCTGCGTGTGGCTCTGGTCTGCCTCCCGGCGCCGGAACTGGTGGCTGAGCAGCAGGGCGCGCAGCTGGCGGTTCTGGTGCTTGATGTAGTACTCGACAGCCACCTGGCACGGCCGACACAGCTTGTACGTCTGCTCCAGGTGGTGGCGGTACACCTCGATCTCTTCGTCGTACCTGCCCTGTGGCGCGGACGCACGACAGAGGCTCAGCGTCCCCTGGGGGTGACCCCGAGCAAGTCATCCCCGCTGGAACCTCCTTCGGGTGGTGCCCGACCCGATGGTTGGCCTGCAGGGGAGATGCCGGCCCCCGAGTGGCAGGTCCAGCCCAGAACCTGGCATGTGGCAAGGGCCCACGGGTGACAGGGGCCTCTCCAGCCAGGTTCTGTGACCGCACAGGGGGCACCAGGAGGCCAGGAACTTGAGACGTGGTCCCTGCCTCAGCCTCCCCTCCTGGCTCCGGGAAAGAAGGGGAGTCCCAGGAGAAACAGCTCCAGGCTGACGCTACTTAGATGCAGACAGAACCCGCCCAGAGGCAGGGTCTGCCCCTGCCCTTAAGACCAAGGATCCAGAAAACACTAGAGGACCGAAGGCTTTCGTGGGAGCTGAAGGGTTCTTTGGGCTTCAGAAACAGCCCAGAAGACTCAAGACTCAAGAGGCAGCAGCACACCTCTCCTTCCCCAGGGGAGTCCAACACTCCAGTCTGCAGCAGCCCGGAGAATTACCGGTTTGGTCTCTTACTGGCACAAAATATGCCAGAGCAGCGGCTCCGGTTGCCACATTGCACCTGCCTTCCCTTCCTTAAGCAGGTTCCCCGCTCCCCCTGTTCAGCCACGGCTCTGTGCTACACTCCTTCCTGCTGGCAGAAGCGTGGGGAAGCCGGGGTCTCTGGGCCCCAGGTGGGCTCCTCTCCAGCAGCCAGGGAACCCCTAGACTGGGCTGTGCTAGCTAACAGGCCTGCTGGGCCCCACTGTGGGCCCAGATGAGGCGAATCCCTAATAGGGGCTGCTGGGCTCTGTCAGTTTCCTCTCCCAGAAGCTGGGAACGCCCTCCACCGACCCCACAACAACCCGCCAGGCTGGCCAGAGGACAAGAGACAAGACGGACCCAGAGACACAGATGCGACAGTCTGACAAGGCCTGCGCTGGAGCCCCAGGACCCCACCTCCCCCTTGCCCAGGACAAAGCCCTCAGGCAGGCGCTGGGGCTTCCATGACCGTCCCGGCCTGGAGCCCTGCCGGCTGTGACTACGTGAGCATGAAGTGCCCTGACCGAGGTGGACGAGGTTGAACGGCTGGGATGTGGGGCTGGCGAGGGGCAGGAGGAGGAGGAGGGCCCCCCCACCATGCGCCACCACGAGCCCCCCTCACCTCGTCCCGCGGCGCGAAGGCGGCCAGCTGCTTGATCTTGGTGGTCTGGTGGTGGCTGCACCTGCGGCACAGCAGCACCTGGCTGCTCACCCACTGCTGCGGCTGCGCAGGTGCGCGGGGGCGGGGCGCGCCGCTCACCACGTGGTTCAGGTGCTCCATGTACTGGGCGGGGATGGGCTTGTTGTAGTCGCCATTCTGGGGGAGGGGGGGTGCATGGGTGGAGTCAGTGGGGAGCCCCAGCTGGCGCCACTCCAGGGAAGTGGGGGCGACCTCAAGCCTCCCCTTTCTTTGCAGGCAATGGCAGAAGCTTTCCCACATGGGGCCCCGAGAGTGCAGCCTGCCCCCGCCCCACAGCCTGCAGCCCTGGGACCCCTGTGGCACCCTGCAGCTCCAGGGAGCTGGACAGCAACCTGGGGCTGGCCGCCTGGGTTTGTGCACGGAGTTTCCCTGCACTGCAGCTGTGCCCACGCCCCCCAACCCCGCACTCGCTGACCCAGATGTCTGGTGGCCTGGCAGAGCCGGGCGGAAGCTGCAGAGCATGGCCCACACAGCCGCGCGACCCGGCCTCTGCAGGGAGCCTGCCGACTCCAGGTCTGACGCAAGGCACGGAACGGGCCCGGAGCCAGAAAGATCTGGGTGTGCACCCCAACCGCCACTGTAGGGGTATGATGCTGCCACCCCCGCTCCCCAGGCCCCCGTCATCCTCCCGGGTGGAGGGGCACCCGCACCTCCTGGAAGCCGTTGTACTGCTCACAGTGGGGACAGTCCCAGCAGTTGCGGTTCCCATAGGGCACGACCGTGTCCTGGTTGCAGAACCAGCAGTTGACGACGGTGTGCGTGGGCTTCATCCTGTGGGCGAGGACAGGGTCGGGTCAGCCCGGAGAGCTCTGCCACCTGCACTTGCAGGCAAGACTGGGCACCCAGAGCAGGGGACGCAGCAGGCTGGAGGAAATGCCTGGACAAGGGGCCGGCTGCGCGCTGAGGGTTCACCAGGAGGACCAGCAAGGAGGCTGAGGCTAGGTGGAGCTTCTCCTAAGGCCAACAGGAGAAATCTGCCTGCTCGTGCTCCTGCCACCCCCCTACCTCCCCAGGGACACCTGAAGATGCATGAGACCTCTTGGCTCCCCAGGGCCACCCTCCTTCTGCGTCCTAGGGCTCAGGCAGGGGGGCAACAGGGGCCAGGCTCTAGGACCACCCTCCTGAGGCCTGCAGACCCTGGGCCTCCCCCTGGGCCATAGAAACGGTGCTCTTCTGGGAGTTTCCAGATGGCAGGAGCCTCCTGTGCTCCACAGATGAAAACCCCAAGAGACTGAGGCCAAGGAGACACAGGGGTGGGGACTAGAGACAGCTGCTCAGACTGGAGTGAAGCATCCCTGATGGAGGGGACAGGGCGGCCATCCACAGGGGGCCTGGCTGGCCACACATGTGGTGACAGGTGGGGTCTGCAGGATAATCCCAGCCCAGACACTGGGGGATCTGTGCTCTGGGCGCCTTCACCCAGCTCACTGGCTGTGGGGTGGGGGGAGTGGGGTAGAGAAGAGCAACTGTCCAGCAAACCCCTCCAGTCCCAGGGAAGCCAGAAACCATGTGGGCAATGGATGGCAGCTGCTTGAGCCCTGGGATCCTGGCCTCATGGACCCTGTCCTTTCTGTTCTCCTCCAGAGGCCACCTCCAGCTCCGGGGTGCTGCCTGGGCCCCGCCGTGCGGACACTCACACCACACCCGAGTCCTATCCACAGGGCAGCCACGATCTCATGCTTCCTTGAGCCAGAGGCCCTGGCTCTGCCAGTTCTACCTGTGAGCCCCAGGAAGCTTGTCCTCACCCAGCCTGGCCTGCACCTGCCAAGGGCGAGTGATCCCAGAACCGGCGCCTCCACGTGTTACAACAATCCAATGGCACAAGACACACAAAGGTGCTCTACAGCGCAAAGGGCCTGCTCCGGGACCCCGAGCTGCAGCCGCCTCCTGGCCTGGCCCCTTCCTCACCCCCCCCGCCCCGCCCCCTGGCAGGTTATGAGGGTCGTGCAGGCAGTCTTACGACCTGTCACCTGGGGACAAGAGCAGGTCAAGGGTGGGAAGTACAGAACGATGCCCGCCTAAGGGCCTAATCCACAGTGGTCAGGCTGGGAAGGTGTTGGGGGAGGCGACGGTATGCGAGGAAGGGCCCCAAGGTACAGAGGGCGCCCTGTGTCGCCCCCCGGAACCACAGCAGCACACATTCTGCCCCTGTTTAGGCCAAAGCCCTCGCAGTGGACAAGGGCCCGCCACGTCCTGTCAACAGCAAGAGGCCAGAGTAAGGCCTAGAAATGGCCAGGCGGTGCAGCACCGTGCTCCCGGCTGTGTGGCGTGGCCTCTGGGGAAAGTCACCTACCTCCTGGAACCTCCACTGTTTAGGGAACGACGGAGATAATGATAATCCTTGCCCCAAATGGAGGCTGCTGAGGGAATCAAATCAGGGCATTTAGGAAAGTGCTGAGCTTGGCAGGAGGCTGGCGCAAGGCACTCGGACAGCTGCCCTGGGCGCCACGCACAGAGTGGGGGACAGCGGTGCCAGGCAGGGCAAGAGGTGCGGAAACCCGCCCCGCCGAGATGCTGCCACTTGGCTTGCCCTCTGCTCATTCAGGCCTGGTTCACAGGCGTCTCGGTGATGGTGCAGGGGGCCACATCCCCTTAAGTGATGATGCAGGCCGAGAGACCTCTCTCACCTGCCCCCGGGGTCCCCATTCTCACCAGGGGCCTCCTCAGCCCCCCACCAGGCCCCACCTGGCCTCTGGGGAGACGCCAACCAGAGGATCTGGCGGACTCGGCATAAAGGATGATCGGGGCAGGAGATAAAGGCGCCGGCCCCGGGGACCCCACGCGGGTGAGCAGGACCTGCAGCTTCCATCCCAGGAGCCCGGAGCCCCTCCTGCCCCAGGGATCCATCATTTCCACTCCGAGCCTCCAGCTCCGCTGAGCAGGAAATGAGCCTGGCCTGGAAGCGGGTGGCAGGAAGGAGAGGCGGGGGATTAGCTCTGGTCCCTGGGGCCAACTCTGCCTCCAGTAGCCGTCACCCCGTGGTAATCCCTGCCCAGGGTGGGGGTGACGGTGGGGGTCCACAGGCCACCAAATCCTCCCCAACGGCTCCCCTGCAACCAGTCCTGAAAGGGTCCAGGGCCTGGGAGCGATGGATGGGCCAGCAAGCAGCGGGGTGCCGGAGGCATGAGTGTCAGCTCCCCAGCCAGTGCCGCTGGGCCCCGGAGGGCTGCACCCTCCTCCACCTGGACCAGGCCCGACAAAGAAGTGTGAGGGTCGGTCTATTCTGAGAGCTTAGCGCCCCTCCTGCTCCTGCTCAGGAAAACGCCCCCCAGGTCCCCTCATGAAACCTCCAAACCCCTCCTCCCCAAGCCAACAACCTCCACCCCAGGGAGGCTCTAGGACAAACCACTCTGAGTCGTAGGCGACGTCTGAGGTAGTAAGGCAGCATGTCTCCGTACCACAGGCAAGGATGAGACAGGCCCTGGCGAGGCGGCCCGAGGGAGGAAGGCTGGGCCCCAGGGGGGTCTGGAGGGGTTCACCCAGCTTCTGCTGCAGCGTGCTGAGCTCCTGGGCTCTGCTGGAGCCAGAGGAGGCCTGAACCAGCCAGGAGCAGGGTAGCCCCTTGGGAGAAACAAGACGCAGCTACGTTCTCCTGACCCAGCCCTCCACCAGCCCCGAACCCACAGACCGGGGGCAAAAAAGACAGACACACGCCCTCAACAACAGTACCCCCCCATCAGCTCTGATGGGCATTTAGTGAAAACACAGCTCCTGTCCTGACATTTCCTACACATGGGACGGGGGCATCTGTTCCAGGAGGGGGCCCACCACTCTGAGGGACGCAGCTCCAGGTCCTCGACACCTGCCAGGAGCCCAGCACCGCGTCACACAGGGGAGACACATGGATGGGCTCCATCCCTATCCAAGCGGGCTTAGCGTCTGTGGAAGACCTGTGTCCATGTTTCCACCGGGCCCCAAGAAGTGCCCAGCCTCCCCTGAGAAGGCCTGGCAGACTGCTTCTGACCCCAACCGCGGGAGCGCTGCGTGAACCCTGGGAGACGGTCTCCAGGACAGGGAGGCCAGTTCCCTCAGAAGCCAGGAGGGCAGCCCCTGGCAAGGCCCCGAAAGACAGTGTGGGACAGCCTCATAGGTGAGGGGGCCTCGGTGGAGTCCCAGGCAGTTCCTCACTTGCTCTTCTGTGCCCCGAGCGGGCAACACGTGCTGTCCTAGCCAGGAGAGTCCGAGCAGGTACCCCTGGGGCCGCGGCACCAGCAACACCAAGCAGCAGCTCGGTGCCTCCAGGCCTCTGCCCGGCCTCGAGGCCATCCTGCCGGTACCAAGCCCGGAAGCCCCCAGACCCACCTCTCTGGGACAGATGTGGCCTGGGGATGGCGGACCGCCCACCTTTGCCCCAGCACCTCTTGTGTTCACGGAGCACATGCCAGGCTCGTCGGCAGAGACAAGCAAGGCTCTCTACTTCTGACCCGGACACGAGGAGAACGGAGAAGTCCACAGGGCAGCTGGTGACATATGTCACAGGAGAGGCCAACCAGCAGAGCATTTGCTGTTACCCTAAAGAACGGGTCTGCTGGTCAGCAGGGCACAATGAGCAGATGGCATTCAGACAGGCGGGGTGGCGGGGCCAAGGGGGGAGGGGACACCTGGCGGGCGTCCAGGGAGGGCTGGTCCCTGGGCTGGTGTGCGGTGGCAGGAGAGTGCGGCTGGAGGCGGGCGGGAGACGGGGACTCTGGACGCCAGGATGAGGCTCTGGTGCCCAACCCGGGAGGCTGGTCTTCTCCGTCTCTAAACCCCAGAAAGTACACAAGCCAGTAAACACCCAGGGTCCCACGGGCAGTGACATGGGAGGCCCTGAGCAGGGATATGCTAGCAGAAGATAAGATCCTGGACACAATACTGAGCAGCAGAGTCCGGAGATGGGAGTCGCGATGGGGCAGGAGCAGGCAGCCATCAGGAGCCCAGAGGCAAGGCAAGCCGGCCCCGCAAAGTTCAATTCAGGCTCCCAGCCCGGGCGGAGAGTGGTGGCCTCCTGCGCGTGCTCAGCGAGGACCCAGTGTGGGGCTTGGTTAGGACCCGAGGGGCTGGAGTGGATCTGCTGTTCAACGGAGGCCAGAGGAGGGCACGAGCCCAAGCTCTCCAGGCCCCGGTTCCCTCATCTGGAGAATGGGCTTCCGGAGGCGGTAGGTGTGCCCGTATTACTGCATGCTGTCAGCACCGAGTTACCAACGATCCGGGCAGGACTACTGAGGCTCTACGAGGGCTGCAGTACTTCCGAGAAGCGGCCCCTTCCCCAGGCTCCTGAGCCAGTCTCCACCCCCCGACCCTCCCGGGTCGCTTTCCAGAAACAACTCTCCTCATTCAAAACCCACAGAGCAAAAGCCAACGTTCCTCGCTGTCACAGCGATCTTCCTGCTAGAGGGAGAAGGGCTCAGTCTCTGCAGGGCTTGTCTTGCTTCTGGAGCGGACAGTGGCCAATTTACGATACCCAGACAAAAGCCTGTGCTTTCCGACAATCTCAGAGCATCCTGGAAGAGGTCTGGTCCTTCTCAGGCCAGCCAGGAAAGAGGTCCCCACGCCACACCATGACTCTGTGGTGTCCTGCTGGTGGAGTGAAAAGGCCTTCCAGGTACCCTCCGGGCTGCCCTCGAACCAGCTAACCCAACACAGCCCTGAGTCTCCAGATTCCTATCTCCAGGAGGGGAAGTTGCAGCCAGCAGCCCAAGAGGAGAGAACAGGACCCCTGAGAAAAGCCACAGCTGAAGACACAGGAGTGTGAGGCACAGTGAGCGAAGCCAGCCCAAATTCAGCCACACTAAACACAACTGAAGCCGGACCCAGGCTCTGATCCTTGATGTACCACTTCCCACGCCAGGGCATCCGGGAGGCAGCAGTGTCCAGGAGACAAGCCGGGCCCTGAGCTCCCTTCTGCTGTCCACAGGCTCTGGGAATCAGAGCAGACTGCCACATGCCCCTGCACTTCGGTTCCCTCATGTACAAAATGACCACCTTGAACCAGCTGGTCCTGGAAGCCCCTCCAGCTTCCAGAAATTGGGCAGGAACCAGAACAGTGGGAGACCTGCAATGGCAGGGACCCCTTGAACCGGGAGCTCCATCAATCCCCTGCTATCCTCCTCTGGGAAGCCACCCCCTCCTCAGCCTGCCCGTCTGGCTCACCCTGCAGACACAGCTGATGTCCCTCCTACCCTTCCTCCTCCAGGAAACCTGTGACTCAGTCACCCTCCTGTCTTTTTCCCTTGGGTGAGAAGCAGCACATGGTGGCGGTTAAGGAAGAACCACCAGACTGCCCAGGTTCAAATCCCAGCTCTGCCACTTGCTGCCATGTGACTGCAAGCCCAGTTCCTTCTCTTCTTCTGCCCGGTACCTGAGCTTTGCAGGTCCCTTGCTGAAATGACAAACGCACCCACTCTGTCCCTAGGATGCGTTCATAACCCTGTCTTTTCCCCCGTTCTCTGAGAGGCCGGATCAGATGTGGAAACAGCTGCGCCGCCCGAGGCCTTGCAGAACTAGAGGCCACTCCACTTTTCTCCCTCACCACGGAGGGCCCTCAGAACACAGAGGTCAGCATGATCTCTGAGCCCTGCCACAGCTGGGACAGCCACTGACCCAGCTCAGCAGCGGCGGTGGCAGCAGCAGGAGGACTGGCTCGTTTAAGAATATTAGGCTTCCAGGATGCCTGGGTGGCTCAGTTGGTTAAGCCACTGCCTTCAGCTCAGGTCATGATCCTGGAGTTCTGGGATCAAGTCCCACATCAGGCTCCCAGCTCTTTGAGGAGTCTGCTTCTCCCTTCTCATGCTCTCTCCCCCTCTCTCAAATAAATAAATAAAATCCTAAAGAAAAAAAAAAAAGAATATTAGGCTTCCTCCAAGCCTGGGTGGCTCAGTGAGTTAAGCGTCTGCCTTCAGCTCAGGTCATGATCCCAGGGTCCTGGGTCCCAGCCCTGCATCAGGCCCTCTCGTCGGCAGGGAGCCTGCTTCCCGCCCCCACCCCCTCTCTGACTACTGTGATCTCTGTCAAATAAAGAAATAAAATCTTAAAAAAAAAAAAAAAAAAAAAAGAATATTAGGCTTCCCTGCTCTTGGACGTAGTGTAGCCCAGGGGTTAGCAATGTGAGCTCCAGGACCAGGCGGCTTCAGTTCACACGGTGGCTCTTCTAATTAATGACAATTTACTCAGCTCTTTTGTCCCTGGGCTTCCTTCTCCAGGGGCTGCTGGGGTCGTGACTCTGATTGGGCCCCTGTGAAATTAGAACAACGCCCCAGCCGGCGTACGCGACCAGAAAGTGCCGGCTAGTGTCAGTCCATCCCAGCGTGTGCCGGCCGAGCCGGGCTGAAGGCGGGCAAGAGCGCAGTCCCCATCTCCGGGTACTCTCCCGCAGGGTGTCGGGGACCGGGGTGGGCGTGGGGCGGCCCTGCAGATCCCGCGGCTCGGCAGGCACGCGTCTCCGTGGGGGAGGAAGTTTGTAACCCACGCGCTGGCTGTCCTCGCCCGCCCCGCATTCCTGGGATCCCCGAACCCACCCCACCGCCCCGGCCGCTTCCCCACCACGAAGATTCCCAGCCCAGCCCCCAGCGGGACGCGGGCGTGCAGAGCGGGTCCCGGCGCGTGGGCGCATAGGCCGGGCCCCCACCGCCACGCCGCGGCCTCGCGGGCAGGGAGGCGCCGCGCGGTCCCGGAGCGGCCGGGGCGGGCGGAGAGCCGCGGGCCGAGGCCGCGTGGGCCGCGCGCACTCACCTCCGCGCGATCCGGTACAGCAGCACGCCGGCCGCGGCGCACGCCGTGACCCCCAGGCCGCCGGCCAGGCCCGCCGTGGGGCAGCGGGCCAGCAGCGCGCTCATTCCCTCCATGGTTCCCCGCGCGGGTAGCGGGCGGCGGGCGGCGGGCGACGGGCCACGGGGCTGGGGGCCCAGGGCCGCAGGCGGGACACGGGACGCAGGACGGCGGCGCGCGCCTGCTTGCGCCGTGACCTTCGCCGCTTTGTAGCCGGCGCGGGCCCGCCCCCTGACTCGGCGCGCTCCCGCCGCGCAGCCAATCGGGGCTCGGGGCGAGCCCGGGGGGCGGGGCGCCGGCGGAAGCGGCTGCACCGGGCCGCGCGCGCCCTCGCGCGGCGGGAGGTGGGAGGCGGCGCGGCGCCGGGTCCCCCGCCCTCCTCCGTGCCCGCCGCGGGCTGCGAAGTCCGGCTGCCTTAGCGCCTCGGGACGCTGGGGGTGAGTAGTCTCGCGCTAGTCCGCTCTGCCCAGCGCTGGCCAAGCCCGGCTCCTGCTCGAACAGCTGTTTTTCTGCAAGTTGCAGCGCTTTTAAGCTACTCCATTCAACAAAAAATTAGTTACTGGAAACATGAACGTCCGTCCAGAGGGGCGAGGTCGAATGAATCTCAGGTCGGCTCTACCTCCGAACTTCGGAAAGCGAGGCGGGAGGACACGGCTCAAATAAAGGGAACGTGCACATTGATTTTGGGAATAACGAAGTTTGAATGAAGACACTGCTAGCACGTGCGTGCTTGCCGAAGTCGAGGACTGTTAACGCTGAGCCCCGGTTCCACAGGGGCGTGGATTCAGGGACGATTCACTTTGTGCCAGTTTCATTCATGGCTTGAGCTAAATTACTTTCATAACTAAAAAGAAGAAAACCAAAAACCCAGCTGGCTGTAAATATTCGTATCCGTACACGACACGTGTCTCGGTGTCCACGCTTTTCCAGTGTTTCTGAGGTCAGGACTGGAGTTCTGCCTGTGGCGGACGGCGCCGACGTGGGGTTGTTTGGCAGCAAATGTTCCCGTTGTTTCCGGTTAACAATTCATAGTCCCCCACCTTACTAGGAGCTGCAGAGAGGGCAAGGAGTAGGGCACAGCACCCAGGCGCTGGCCAGAGGGGCTGCTATTTCTTCCACGTGGGTCAGAGCCAAGGCCTTGCTTTGGCCGAGCGGGGGCTCTCACCACAAATGAACAAATAGCAGTGAAACCTCCCTTAGAATGTGGCACGGTTCTTTGCGTACATTTTCCTTCCAAGGAAGATTCAAAGACTGTGTGATGTCCCACTCACAGGGTGGACAAAGAGCGACGCAACCACCGTGTCCTGGGTGTTAGCAGTACAATCGCACCTTCACCGGTGGTAGTGCCTGTGGGCTCATTACCCTTCGGTGAATGGAACAGTTTGCTGGACCTCAGCTTTGGTCAGACCATTCCACAGGCTCAGATGCCCCCTCTAACTTATGTTCATCTACCCAAGCGCTGCAAACCCACGACCAGCCACTTTACAACTTACCATCTCTCTCAGACCTCAAGCAAGTCATTAAACCTCTGGTCTCTCTATTTGTAAAATGTGGATCATGGTAACACCTGCCTCATGAGGTTGTGGCAAAAATAACCGACATGAGAAAATACAGAACATCTTATACAGAGCTTGGCACCCAGTGGTAAGCAATGAGAGCTTTTCCAAGTCTTATATATACGGGGACTTAAAAATAATGAAATCCCAATGACTGAGCTTATGCACAAGAGAAACAGTGTGGCTGGGTGATGGACACTGGGGAGGGTATGTGCTATGGTGAGTGCTGTGAACAGTATAAGACTGACACAGACCTGTACCCCTGAAACAAATTATACATTGTATGTTAATAATAATAAAAAGAAAATCATGGGACCTCACCATGGACAGCTCAAACAGTGACAATTCCCATTTGAAATATGACAAGCCCCTTTAGAATTTCCTGCTTTTCTTCCTACTTCTGGCACTCCCCTTTCTCATTTCAATGTCCTGGTACAGGAGAAGCAATCAGAGAGCAAAATGATCCTATGTCCGCATCAAATTTATTAATTCAAGAATGTAGAAATGAAAATTATTTTCAAATAATTCTCACTCCAAATTCGAGAGTATTAAGCAACCTAATTTTTAAACCTTCAGATCTTGAGGAAAAATTCAGGTTTTAATATGAATACTAAAATAGGAAGATGTTGCTAACAGTTATCCTATCAAACAGTTAAATTGAGCTCCTGGAAGAGCAATGCCTTGGCTGCCATGTGGTTTACAGGCACTGATGCTTGACTAACATGATTTATTTGGACTTCTACACAGCTGTGGACAGTTGAAGCAAATTTTGCCAGTGAGTTCAAGCACAGCAACTAACCTTCATGCCTAAAGGTGAGCAAAATTAAACTCCATTTTAAATACAATTTGAAAATATCCTACTCTTATCCCCACCAGTGCTTCTGAATCTGACACTACAATGCATCAGTTACTAGAATCCAGTATCTTTCTAGATGTTCAGACTGAAAACTAACCTCAACTAAGCAAATTCCAGTGAAGAGCTAATGGAAAGCCATCTCACCTGCCTTCTGCGTTCCTGTTGTCCCTTACTAAATTTCTTTTAAACGTGGGGAGTGCTGGGGTGTGGCTAAAATTCTGGTCATTTGTCATTCCTAGGTTTTTTTTTTTTTTTTGAACTAGGGTATTTAAACACACCTCCTGTGAGAACAAAAGTGAACTCTCTGAGAGGTGGGCAGTCAACCCCGCGTCACGTCCCTCTCCGCCAGTGCCAGGGACCCAAGAACAGGGTTAAAGACCTTGACAGGAAAGGTCTATCATTCACCCTACTCCACATTCACAGCCGACACTTACAAGGTACCCGGGCTTGACCAGGCTTAACTTCTGGAAATAGGTCCAGGAGTAAAACAACTGGTGAACATTTCATTAAAACTCCTGTCTTTGGTTCAAACTTGGGATAAAAGATAACTTTAGAAAAACGTTTACAGTTCAAAATATTTAGCACCAGAAAGTTGTACTTTTTAAACTCAGCAGCCTGAAGGCTTAAATTTTTAATATGCACGAGACTTGGAAATGTACAGATAAGAAAAATGGCTAGAAGTCTTTCCTGGTCCACCCAGTGCCACCAAAATGTGACACATCTTACCTGTTCAGCAGTGTAGTGTCAGATAAGACAACAAGTTGTATTTTGGTTTTGCAGGTTTTCTCTGCACTTCTAGGGTCATGTTTCACTAAAGTATTTAGCAGTAAGTTTACAGCACAGTGAGCATAAAAGAGGACACAAACCAAATTTATATTTAAATTAAGTAGCGTGATTTAATTTAGCTGCTGCTTAATCCTGAATCCTCTTAAGTTAAAAAAAACAAAAGTTATAATTAACTATTAAAGTTAATGAATTTAAACCTTCCAGAAAACATGAATCCAAAAGGAAATGTCCAACGGGTGATACAGGCCACATATTTTATGGCCTTTCCTGTTTTAGTCTCAAACACTAAACATCAATGGAAAAAAAAAATTTCTCTAGAGTTTTTCAATTTTATTCTAGAGCACAATTTTCTGGCCCGTTACTGGGTACGGTCTTCTAACAGGTACACAATTAACTCGTAGGTAGACAACACAATGGCAGTATTTGGTATCTGCCGGATGAGCTGGGCAAAGAGTCCTCTGTAAAAGGCAAGGTAACCTTCTTCCCGGAAGACCAGCCGAGCGGTCTGGACAAAAGACTTGTACTTGGTGCCTTCCTCCCGGAGCCGTGTCCTTATGACTTCTGCAGAGAGAAACACACACTTTATGCTACAAACCAACCGCATCGCCAAGCAATACAACGAGAGAATCAAAGCACACGGCTCTGTAACCGTCAATGTCCATCTCTGGGTACTCGCCACCGCAGCTCGACTTGGAGCGCCGACGTCCCTCAGACACAGTAAGAAGCCGCGATCCTTTCAGAACATTTCTTAATTCTGGGGAATGGTCAATTAGGGATATTACATATACAGACAATACTACAAAATAAATTTTAAGGGATTGTAAAAGCTTACTTTGAATGGGACTTCATTTTAAGATTGTTTGTGGTTTTCTATTCCCAATTAAGTGAATGCTGTAATTCCACTAAAGGTGTAATTTGTATTAAGCTTGGCAAATCATCAAAAAGATTCTCTTCTTATGTACTTGCCAACTTCTCCTACTAAAACCCTCCTCCACAGCTCTCTCCAGCTCAAAAGCTGCCTCCTGCGTTTTCAAACGTTTGCACACCTGGCCCCCCGTGACGCAGGTGCCCCGCGGCCCGACACCTGTCACCGCTCAACACGCTGCCGTCTCCCCAGCCCGCGGGGCGCCGCTCAAACTCTCGTCCCTCCGCCCTGGGAGGCCGTTTATCGCCCCGCACGTGACAGGGGCTCAATCACCTGCTTGGGAGCCGCCGCGCCCACCCGTCGCAGCTGGCAGTGCAGCAGGCTTTTGAAAACAAAACCTGTTTTTCTTGGTACAATAAACTAAGCTATTCTTTTTTAAAGTAGGTCAGCGGAACTTTAGGTCTCTGATTCCTTAAAACACAGACTTAGCAAGAGTAGCCTCACTCAGCACCCCTTCAAAGTGGAAGCTGAGATTTTTGGGGGGCAGGGGCGGGCTCCCATACCATTTTTTTAAATTGAGGAATTTTGAATAAATCCAGACTTTTGGCTCCCCTGAAAACACCCGAAGCTCTACAACAAGGGGCCCACACTCTGCACAGTACGTACTGGCCCCAAGTAGCTGGGGCTGAGCAGAGGTGAGTGGCCGCCACTCGCGTCACCTGCAGACAGCAGGAGCCGGTGTCCCACGCGCTCCGTCACCTCAGGACCTGCGCGCGTCTGCGTGAGCGGCAGAGGTCGAGACGTAAGGACAATGACACGGACCTCACAGCTGTTTCCCTGTTCTGGAAGAAAAAGCAAAACATACCATGTGGATAAGCGATGCAGGAAGCGCATCCCTTAGAAATCGCAGCAGCTGCCATAAGTCCAAAGAAACTTGTGGAGTTCTTCTCAGTCCCATTTGTGGAGGTGGCTAGCGGAGCTTCTTTCAGATACTTCTTCAAACTTTCATAAATAGCAAAACAGATGATCGTTTCGGAAATTCCAGCGTACGAGGCCGTTAATCCCCTATAGAAGCCGCGGATGCCTTCGGTCTGGTACACGTGGCGCGCGCACTGCAGCGCGTTCGTCTGCTTGCGGCCTCTCACTCTGTGGAGATCAACGAAAGCCGTTACGAGGCGCACTCAGGAGGGGCCTGCTCCCGTGTCAAGCTGAAGAAACGAGCGCTGAGCATAAAGAGAAATGAGGCGGCAGGTGACATGTGTCTTCCCTGTCCTGTGTTCAGCTGAGCCCGGGGCCACCGGCTGGGACACGGGACGGGCCACAGAACAGAACGTGCATCCGTAGCAGGCGTCGTGGAAACTGGTCGGCAGCCTCTGAGCTGATTTCGGAAGGAGCCGAACGCAGGAAGACAGTCATCAGGGAGGAAAACGTACCTGCCGCACGGCCCGCATCTCTAAAAACAACAGACAAGCAGACCGGGTACCTCGAGCCTCGCGCGGCCGCGGCGGCACGGGGAGCGGAAGCGCACTCGCGGCACAAACACACTTTCCGGAAATGCCGAAGGACAAGCCTCAGCAGCGCCCGGCCGCGCGGCGAGCGCAAGGCCGCTGACACCAGCAAGCCTTCTTAACTCTAGTCTCCAGACGGTGTGTTTTGATTCCACTATTTCTAGATTTATGGAAGAATAAACATCGAATAAACTACACAGTAACTAATACAAGGCTTCAGGCTCGCTGTCCCTGGCTCGTGACGGGAAGGATCCCGAACTGGCCGATGCGGAGGGAACCCCAGGGCCCGACAGCACGCCCACTGGTCCCGTCACAGAGCCCTCCCTCGGGGCTGAAGCCCAGCGCGACCCCAGCTCCAACCCGTCCCGACAGGCTCTCCCTTCTTCACGGTGTCTTTCCAAGTCTCCTTCTCCACACGTGAGCCGCACCGGCCTTTCTACTACAGATCCAACCTAGCCACGGCCCGGCTTGAAAGCCTCTGGTGGAGAGCCTCTCCGTTTGGGCACTACTGACACTTTCCACCAGATGGTTCTCTGCTGTGGAAGCTGTCCTTGCACTGCAACATGTTTGGGATTACCTGGCCTTCACCCGCCAGACGCCAGAAACATCCCACCTAAGTTGTGACAACTGGAAAAGTCTCCAGACATTGTCAAATGTCCCCTGGGGGGAAGAGTGTTCCCCACTCTCACCCAAACCACAGCTCTAATGGCTCTCCATAGCCCTCAGCCCTCAAATTAGAGCCCGAAGCCAAACACCAAGACCCTCCCAGGGTTTTGAAGGATGTATCCCTCCACCCACGCATTTCTGCAGCCTTGGCTTTCTGCGATCCCCCTCCTCCAGCACGCACACACACACAGCACACTCCAACCACGCTTCCCTGCCTTCAGGGCCCCAGAAACGGATGCTGCTTGTGTCTAGATTTTCCACATACTCCGTTCTCGGTCTGAAGCCCGTGCAGCGCACAGCCCCCCGCTCCCATTATTTTTCAGACAGTAGGGTGGACATCTCTGCCACAGGAGGCCCTCTTGTACCCACCCTGCCTGGATGGCATCAGGGACCCTCGGGGGTCCTTAGCAGTTCTGGCCCCTATTTCATCAGCCTACAGTTCTATTTTCTGTGAAGCTGTGAGCTTCTGGAAGGCAGGGCCCATGGCATATTTCCTGCTGTTTCCCCAGTGACTACCACACAGCAAGCATGCGACAAATACGTGTTGTTTCAAGACTGGGTAACAGAGCCCCCCAAACAAAACTTTAAAATGTCCTGAGCATTTGGGTGCCTGGGTGGCTCGGTTGGTTAAGCGTCTGACTCTTGATTTGGGCTCAGGTCATGATCTCTTAGCAGGGAGTCCGCTTGAGGATTCTCTCTCTCTCCCTCTGCCCCTCCCCCCACTCACACACTTTTTCTCTAAAATGAAGAAAGAGGGGCGCCTGGGTGGCTCAGTGGGTTAAAGCCTCTGCCTTCGGCTCAGGTCATGATCCCAGGGCCCTGAGATCGAGCCCCACATCGGGCTCTCTGCTCAGCAGGGAGCCTGTTCCCCCTCTCTCTCTCTGCCTGCCTGCCTACTTGTGATCTGTCTGTCAAATAAATAAAAATAAAATCTTAAAAAAAAAATAAAATAAAGAAATAAAATAAAGAAAGAAAACTTAAAAAAAAAAAAAAGTAAAAAATACTATGTCCTGAGCATGGACCCTTATGAGGTAGATTTAAAAGAGTGCCTGTGCGGGCTCTTCGCTGACTTGCACGCATACCTGCTGCTAAGGAGGAATGATTACCAGGACTGGAATGGGGAGTGATTACCAAAGGTTTCCAGGAGAGGATGCTGGTCAGAAGCCTGAAGGACAAGCAGGTGTTCTTGAGCGACAAGAGGGGCAGAGGGATTCCTGGTGAGGGACAGCACACTCAAGGAAATGGAAGCCTAAGGGCACAGGACAGTTTTAGAAAACTGCAAAGGACCTTGAATGTTAAGCCCAGGAGAGGATTTGTCTGACAGAGTAAGCAAGATTCATCGAAGCATTATGCGCTAGCGATCTGTCCAAAATTATGAGATCTGATGGATTCTAGAAGGTTCTTCCACACAGAACGGATTGGGGGGAAACATGGAATCTGAGACCAAGAGAAAAAACAAAGGGAGACCCGTAGCTACATGTCCGGAGGGGTATTCTTGCTGCTTCTCTCTCTCCTTTACAGGTTGCTAGATTTTGGCTGGATTAGCTGAAAGCCCCCAGTGCCCACCCGCATTTCCAGGCCACACCATTACCCAAGGGTTCTTAGGACTCGATGACAGTGTCCCTTATCACCGTAACGTCTTTGATATTATGGGGGTTATTGGGCCACTGCTTGATCTTGTTATTTACTGTGTTAAACAAGCCTATGACTACATTGCATTTTAAAACAACACTGATAACCGTACTTCAACAACCGGTTTCCACTGCTTTCAAAAATATTACTGTGAAAAGCCACGGCAGAGGCTTCCCCAGACTGCCAAAGGCATCCACAGCATAAAAATGTTCAGAACCAAGGGCCTGAGTTTCAGAGCAGAAATCCAGTACATCTGAGGACCTTGGAGATTAAAATGACCTTTTGCCATTCGACCCTCCCTGGCATCTTCCCACTTAAAAGAGAGGCCATCTGGAGGAGCCCACAGAGCTCCAGTTGCTGGTGGGGTCAGCCAAGACCAGAGACCCACCAACTATCCGAGAGAAGTCAGGAGCAGTCAGGAGGTGGGCAAACTTCCAGCCTCCCCCTGGGTGTTAACTTCTGTTGGCCCTCACCTCCCCACAGTGGCTGGCAGCATGCACCTCAAAACAAAAAGTGTTTCTACATATAGCTTATATTTAGGAGAAAAAAAGGATGGGGATGCTTAAGGGCTCTGTACACCTCATTCCACAACTGGAGCTGGGAGGAAGCAGCAAATCTCCATGATTATTAAGGAAGGAACAATTAACAACTTACTTCCGTTCTAGCTGCATCCGGGTTTTAACCATCCATATAGGATTCATTAAGGTATTTGTGACAAAAGCTGGAAGAAGAAGAAAAAAAAAAGAAACAGAAAATGTCACTACTGAACACAGTCCAGGCTTATTAAAGCTATCTATTTCATATGATAAACTTTGAGATCAGGATTTAAACGGCTTCACAGTAAAAATGGAGAGTAGGAAGCAGTTACAGCTCCAGACTGCAGACGGAAGGTGCAGTCCCCCAAAATGTAACATCTATTGATATGCTGGACCTAAAAGATAGATCTCCATTTTCTAGAGCCCAGTCTAGTCTTTCTAACCTGTAGATGGTGCTGTTGGTATTTCTGTAAATGCAATTCCTATGATAAATATGAAAACTATTCTAAAACTCAATTTCTAAGCTTCAGGTCCAGAAACAATTTGTTTTAAAAAGTTGGTGATCTAATCCAAAAGGTTGCCTTATATCAAACTTAAAACAGAAGCCGGTAAATCTCCGAATTTACCGGAACTTGAACATACGCATCTTAGTAGCTTCACTAATCATAGCAGGAAATGGGAAGTTTTAAAGACTGAGCTGCTCACAGGAACCATTCTTCAAGTTTTCCTTATCTTAATGTTGCTCATTGTTCCAGACCAACCAGAAAGAGCGGTACCGTGGCATCAGCCTGACACACAGTGAGCTCTGAACGCCTCATCCCCTCCGCAGTCCTAAGCAGATTAACTGGGAACCCAGAGAGTGGCTTAGGGACTCCCTCCAGGCCTGCTTTATTTGCCAATGTTTCCTCTAGGTTACTTTTGCAAAAGGCACAAAACCAATGAATGGCTTAGAGCTTACGGCTCACTCGGCTCACTCGCTACGCCCTCACAAGTGAGGGCCGACCTGTTTGTTCCGCCACTCTGCATTTCCTCCTCAGAGCTCTGTGTTTGGCAGAAACTCCTTTCTTGTGTGAAGCAGCTTTGTATATAGATGCCATCTTCTACCTGGGGTCTAGTACTTGTGACCTGTAACTTCTCAGATAGGATAAGAGAACTTTTATCTGGAGTCCTAGAGGCAGACAAAACCTTACAGGCTGGCAGGAGGCAGCAAAGTTCCGAGTGCCTGTTTAAGTTTTCCAGAATACTCTTCTATTTACACGAGACATAAAATGGTACCTAGACAGACAGAGCCTTCTCTCAGCAACCTACAAGTCCATGGTTATTTCCCAAGTATTTCTGGGGGAACAAATCCTGTTATGAATTTTCTATAGTAAGTGGGGTGACTCCTGTACTACCCGATCTGGCACCAGCCCCCCTAAGATCTCCTCCACAGCCCCGAGCCCTCGTCACAGAACCCAGCTGGGGATACAAATGCCAGCTGTCCACAGGGGACGCTGGACACCATGGAGAGTCACACACAAAAAGCTCCATCTTTAAAATAACTTAATGAAACAGAAAGACATGAAAATGCATTAATATTGCTTTAAAGGAAACATAACACTCACCAGCAGTATGCATGAGCACAGGCAAATTTTGAGGGAGAATAAAAGTTTTAATTGTCGAAGAAAATGGACCCGAGTTACAAACTATTCAGAAACATTCATGTTTTTATTAGTTCTGACATAAAGCGTCAGAAAAATGCTTTCAGATGCAGAAGAAGCAGAGAGCTAATTTCTAATTCCTGGAAGAAGCTGTTTGGCAAACACCTGCTTTAGGAGAGCGAGAAACTCCTCTCCACTCGCTGGGGTCACATACCTGCAGAGCCGGCCGAGAGAACGTGCACGAGGCTGCTGTTAGGCACAAAGATGCCACTGAACTGCTCTTTGGCTTTGGAGTAACACGCGAAGTACACGGCCCTGTTTGAAGAGAGAGAGAGTGCTACAGACAGCGGTATGGCCCTATACACGTCCCTCCGCAACCTCTGAAAAATTGAGGAAACTATGAGAAAGGAGGTTAACATGTAACCAAAAGTTTGACCTTGTCTGTAAGACCAAAAGCTACTGCAGGCCCCTGCAGAAAGCTCCTGCCTGTCCCTCAGAACGTGTTCAATGACGGGAGAAGCAGCCACGGTAACTGAGGAGGAGGAGACTTGGGTAATAAAATCCATATATCCGTATATTCTTCTTCATTCCGGGTGTCAATTCTTTAAGCACCAAAATCTATACTGAAACTTTTAAAATTTGTAATACTTCTAAAAGACACCACACCTGCCTTCTACCACAATGACTGTATCATATATAATTTGGCCTTTTTTTTTTTTTTTTTTGATGACTCAGGATCATGAAGGGAACAACCATCACACGCACATTTTCATATCAAGCTTCCACCAGTGAATACGCCTCGGCCTCCCCCACCCCTGCAGCTCCTGTAGGTGGAGTCTAGGCACCCCCCCCCCCCCCCCCCCCCCCCCCCGGCTCTGGTCTGATCTTTGTCTGCTTTCCTTCTTTTGACTTCTTTCTTACTGGGGCTGGGGAGTAGGTGCTGGTTCATACTTTCCCTGCTCCTTCACCAGCAACACCAGGGGAAGTGCCTCTTTATTTTGGCTGGCCAATACATCAATCACAGAATGTATTTTTCAACTTAGGCTCTGGACTATTTGTCATTACTGCCTTATGTAACAGTATTCTGTTTTCTCCGGGTCCCGACTGATCTAAATGGGTGTGGCGGCCAGGAAGCTACATCAGATTCACAGGTGTCACCAAATGAGTACTGTCCACAAGGAGATACAACTCGGTTTTATTTACTATACATATGCAGTACGTCCGCCATCTATTATAATGCGGATCCCATATAATCTCACAGCCTAGTGCTTTTATTTTTAAATAGAGGAAACACATATGCTATAAAATTTTAAAGGATTTACTAAGAATCCGAATTTTTACAACATCCTCAGGTGATTTGCGTATAAACTAGAGCACAAATCTGCAAGAATTCCAGGAAGCTTTTAGTCTTCACCTTATAGAAAACAACATTTTCATTTTTGTTACCAAGATTAATTCTCTTTAAAGTCTATCGGAGTATTACATAAAGTAATGTCAGTATCCTACCCCTGCCACCTAGCTCCCGGGACACAAATTTTGAGAAGCAGCTTCTTATCTACTTTTCAGATATATGCTACACACACACACTCTCACCTGTTCACTTTTATCAAACAGACTTTAAAGAGATACAGAAATAAGGATGTTTTAAATAAAGTAAAGCCCAGAAACCTTTAAAATTGCTTCAGATCAGTGCTACCGAGTGCATATGAATCACCTGCGGATCTTGCTGGAATGCGGGTTCTGATGTAGGTCTGGGGTACGGTCCAACAGAGTGCAATTCTAACAAGCCCCGGGCGATGCCAATACTGCTGGCCACTGCTGCTATTTGAAACAGCAGGTGACTGTTTAGAAAAAGATTCCAGGAGATGCGAGTAGACGAATTTTTACTGAAGAATAAAATAACTAGACTCTCTCTCTCACACACACACACCAAAAGACGCACCAGCAGTTTTCACTAGTCCGTATGTCAAATGCATCTACACAAACGCCACAGAGAAAAGAAACCGGCCATCTAGCCGTACTGCACTTCAGTACAAAAGGAGTATTCTATATTCCACGCAGCGAGCCAGCTGAATGTTTAATGCTTACCTTGATGGCGCAACTCCAACCAAATTTGGACCCAAGCCTCTAAAAAGTGACTTTGGTCCCTCCTTCTCCAAGATTGACCTGAATAATAAGAGAAGATCTTTAAATTCCTTAGGCAGGGCCTATGCAAAACAGCAAGGCATCAGCCTTCACATCAGCTCTGTAAATACAGAACAGAATGTTTCCAGGACCCCAGACTCTTATCTGATTCTATTATATTACAGTACAGCATCAGAAGGCTGAAGCATACTGCTTTCATTACAATGAAAAAGCACGCTTCTAAAGCACCAGTTTGGGGCGCTTGGGTGGCTCAGTGGGTTGGGCCTCTGCCTTCGGCTCAGGTCATGATTTCAGGGTCCTGGGATCGAGCCCCTCATCAGGCTCTCTGCTCTGCAGGGAGTTGCTTCCCCCCACCACCCTGCCTGCCTCTCTGCCTACTTGTGATCTCTGTCTGTCAAATAAATGAATAAAATCTTTAAAAAAAGAAAAAAGCACCAGTTTGACCTGTTTGCAAGAAGCCTTTTCCCTGGTTCACGAAGGACCTAGATGTTCGGGGTCTGCACCACATGCTAAAATCTCAGTGAGGCAGGACGAGCATGTGGCAAAAGCAGCTGGTCCAGAGAATCACGTCTTCATGGTAACAAAATTCACTGAGAAACAGGTTCTGAGATGTATTTGGATCATATTTCTTTTGGATTTACTCCTTATTTCTTTTCTTTTTTTTTTTTTTTAAGATTTTATTTATTTATTTGGCAGACAGAGATCAGAAGCAGGCAGAGAGGCAGGCAGAGAGAGAGAGGAGGAAGCAGGCTCCCCGCTGAGCAGAGAGCCCGATGCGATGCGGGGCTCTCCTGGGATCATGACCTGAGCCGAAGGCAGAGGCCTTAACCCACTGAACCACCCAGGCACCCCACTCCTTATTTCTAATAGTCCTATCTTCCAGATCTTTACTTAGTGTAGAAGGGCCCCAATCAGGGATCCACAGAATAGAAAGACCAAATGATTTTTAAGGGCTGGATGAATGTTTTTTTTTTTTAAAGATTTTATTTATTTATTTGTTAGAGAGAGAGAGAGAGAGCATGAGCACAGGCAGACAGAGTGGTAGGCAGAGGCAGAGGGAGAAGCAGGCTCCCCGCTGAGCAAGGAGCCCGATGTGGGACTCGATCCCAGGACGCTGGGATCATGACCTGAGCCGAAGGCAGCCGCTTAACCAACTGAGCCACCCAGGTGTCCCTGGATGAATGTTTTTTAAAGCCATAACACAGTATCTCAAGTTCAAAGAGAAGACTGCTTCTTTTTAATTTCTAAAAATCATGGTAACAGAGATGCCTGCGTGGCTCAGTCAGTTAAGTGTCTCTCCCTTCAGCTCAGATCGTGATCCCAGGGTCCTGGGATCGAGTCCCAGGTAACATACACATACAAATTTACCATTTTAAAGTGCACAGTTCAGTGACATTAAGTAGTTCCACAATGTTGTGCCACCATCACCATTCATCTCCTAAACTTCTTCATCTCCTTGAATTGCAATCATACCCATTAAATACGGACTCCCTATTACTCTCCCCACTCCCCCAACCCTTGGCAACCACATTCTGCTTTCTGTCTCTATGAATTAGACTGCTTTAGGGACCTCAGAGGAGTGGAATTATTCAGTATTTGTCCATTGTGGCTGGTTTATTTTACTCAGTGTAGTGTCATTAACGTTCATATATGTTGCAGAATATGCCAGAATTTCCTTCTTTCTTTAAGGCTGAGTAATACCCCATTGTACATGGGCCACATGCTGTTTATCCATTTATCTGTTGGTAGATACTCGAGTTGCTTCCACTCTTGGCTACTGTGATTAATGCTGCTGTGAACATGAGTGTCCAAGTATCTGTTCAGGTCCTCAGTTTAAATTCTTAGGGGTACATGTCCAGAAGGGGAACTGCTGGATCATGCAGTAATTTTTATGTATAATTTTTTGAGAATCTGCCATGCTATCTATCACAGCAGCTGTACCATTTTACATTCCCACCGACAATGGACAAGGGTTCCATTTTTTCCACACCCCTGCCAATGTGCTTTAAAAAAAAGTGTTAATATGTTTTTTCATTGAAAGTGACTGGGGGCAGGGAGATGCGTGGGTAGCTCAGTCAGTTAAACGTCTGCCTTTAGCTCAGGTCATGATCCCAGCATCCTGGGATTGAGCCCCCCATCAGGCTCCCTACTCAGCAGAGAATCTGCTTCTCCCTCTCCCTCCGCCTGCTCCCTCTTCCAGAGTGAATGAGTGAGTGAGTGAGTGTGTGTGTGTGCGCGCACGCATGCACGCAGAGGTGCTTACTCTCTGTCAAATAAATAAATAAAATCTTCAAAAAAAAAAAAAAAAGGGTGGGGCATGTGGGTGGCTCAGTGCATTGGGCCTCTCTGCCTTTGGCTCGTGTCATGATCCCAGGGTCCTGAGATGGAGCCCCGAATCTGGCTCTGCTCGGTGGGTTAAAGCCTCTGCCTTTGGTTCAGGTCGTGATCCCAGGGTCCTGGGATTGAGCCCCGCATTGGGCTTTCTTGTGATTTCTCTCTGTCAAATAAAAAAAATTTTTTTTAAAGATTTTTATTTATTTATTTGACAGAGATGACAAGTAGGCAGAGAGGCAGGCAGAGAGAGAGCGGGAAGCAGGCTCTGCGCTGAGCAGAGAGCCCGATGCGGGGCTCGATCCCAGGACCCTGGGATCACGACCTGAGCCGAAGGCAGGGGCTTTAACCCACTGAGCCACCCAGGCGCCCCAGTTTATTACTTTTTAAAAGAATAGCTTTATTGTGTTGTTATTCACATACCATAAAATTTACCCTTTTAAAGTGCACAATTTAAAATTTTAAAGTGCAGTGGGTTTTAGTATAGTCGCAGAATTATGTAACCACAACCACTATCTAGTCCTAGAACATTTTCAGCACCCCAAGGAGACATGTACCCATCCATAGTCATTCCCAGTTCCCCCTCCCCAACCCTGGCAACTGCTGAACTACTCCATCTCCCCGTGGTTAGGAATGTTCTTCTCCTTGACGCTGTTGTAAATGGAATCAGTTTTTATCTTTGTATTCAGATTGTTCATTGCTGCTATGTAGAAATACAGTCGATATTTGTGTATCAATCTTGTTCACTGCAACCTGCTGAACTTGTTTTTTCGTTTCAGTGCGTTCCTTAGTATTTCTGTGTATGAGAGTGTGTTGTCTGAGTAAAGAGAGTTTTGCTGGGGCGCCTGGGTGGCTCAGTCAGTTCAGCCTCCCACTCTTGATTTCAGTTCCTGTCTTGATCTCAGGGTTATGAGTTCAAATACCTTTTATTTCTTTTCTCTTATCTAATTGCTAGCCTGCCATTTTTGAGCATAGCTCTTACAGGTACAAATATTCTTTCATTTTCAGGCAATTCAGGTATTTTATAAACATCCACAAATTTGAAGAAGAGAAGCTAAGATTCACATTTTTTAGTTTGTACAGTCAGGGACTCTAGACCATGAAAAATTACACTGACTTGAAAAAAGGAAAGAACAGGAAAGAAAACTATGAATGGATAAAAGCTGAACATTATCCAGCATGCCAGGGACCAAAACATCACCTTAAACTCTTCTGCACCAAAAATTTCAGCTTTGTTTCTAGAAACTTTTCCTCTATGGGAAAAGTGGAAGGTGGTAGAAATAAAATTGGCAAGGATTCACTTTACCAGTAACTTTTCTGCAAAGTGGAAAACAACGTTTTATTTTACCTTCAGTGTCATAATGAAGGTAAATATTGTATAAATAAATTCTTCTGACAACAATACAATTATTAGTGAGCTAGATAAACTTAGAATGCTGTCAGATTGGACGGACTAATTACCAGGTGCAGAAAAATCTGCAGTAAGAGAAGGAAATGAAATTAGAGGGGACCTCAGTGTAATGTAAATTCCTTGGATACCATGAAAATTAAGCCATTGAAAAGAATAAATTTAACCAACTTGAAGAGTCATTACGTTGGAGCGGGAAAATAACTCTAAAGAATGTTCTACACAGTCCTTCCTTAGTCACCTTTTTATTTTTTTTAAGATTTTATTTATTTAGGGTCACCTGGGTGGCTCAGTGGGTTAAAGCCTCTGCCCTCAGCTCAGGTCATGATCTCAGGGTCCTGGGATCGAGTCCCGCATCGGGCTCTCTGTTCAGCAATGAGCCTGCTTCCCTTCCTCTCTCTGCCTGCCTCTCTGCCTACTTGTGATCTCTGTCAAATAAATAAATAAAATCTTAAAAAAAAAAGTAATATAAAAAGTAATGAACTGCACCCTAGTTCCATCTGAATATTACAAAATATTAGGGAGACAATGGTCTTCTTTTCTCTTTCTCTTTTTATTTATTTATTTTTAAAGATTTTATTATTTATTTGACAGAGAGAGAGATCACAAGTAGGCAGAGAGGCAGGCAGAGAGAGAGAGGGGAGGAAGCAGGCTCCCTGCGGAGCAGAGCGCCCGACGCGGGGCTCAATCCCAGGACCCTGGGATCACGACCCGAGCTGAAGGCAGAGGCTTCAACCCACTGAGCCACCCAGGCGCCCCTCTCTTTCTCTTTAAAAAAAAAAAAAAGATTTTATTTATTTACTTGGCAGAGAGAAAGCGAGAGAGGGAACATAAGCAGGGGGAGTGGGAGAGGGAGAAGTGGGCTTCCTGCTAAGCCCCAATGAGGGGCTCGATCCCAGGACCCTGAGATCATGACCTGAGCCTAAGGAAGACGCTTAATGACAGCCACCCTGGCGCCCTCTCTCTTTTTTTTAAACAATGGTCTTATTTTCTAATCATCCAGTGTTTTCCCTACTGGCAGTTATCATTCCAGGCCCTTTCCAGTGATCCCATGACGCACTGTTGTTTGGGTTACCCAGCCTGAACTCTCCGGCCCACCCCTGAGCATCACATGAAGGGCCTCTGTCTGAGATATCACACAATTAGAGAACACATCTACTGTAAGTAGAGTGTACCTTTTTCTTTTTTTTTTTTCTGTCATGGCATCTGGGGAATGTAAAAGCAAGGCATTTAAAATGAGACGTAGCTACGCAATGTAACATTACTTGGCAATAAAAAGGAAGGAAGTACTGATAAACACAAAAACAAGGATGACCTTCAAGAAACATTATACGAGAGGCGCCTGGGTGGCTCAGTGGGTTGAAGCCTCTGCCTTCAGCTCGGGTTAGGATCTCAGTGGCCTGGGATCGAGCCCCAAGTCGGGCTCTCTGCTCGGCGGGGAACCTGCTTCCTCCTCTCTCTCTCTCTGCCTGCTTCTCTGCCCACTTGAGATCTCTGTCTGTCAAATAAATAAAATCCTTAAAAACAAAACAAAAAAAAACACATTACACAAAAGAAGCCAGAGACAAGAGGCCCTATATTGTTGTTTCATGTTATTTTTTTTCCTTTTTAAAGATTTTATTTATTTATTTGACAGACAGAGATCACAGGTATGCAGAGAGGCAGGCAGAGAGAGAGGAAGGGAAGCAGTCTCCCTGCTTAGCAGAGAGCCCAATGTGGGGCTTGATCCTAGGACCCTGGGATCATGACCTGAACCGAAGGCGGAGGCTTAACCCACTAAGCCACCCAGGCGCCCCTGTTTCATGTTATTTCTATGAAATGTCCAGAGGAGACAAGTCTAGAGACAGAAAGTGTATTAGTGGACGGACACCTAAGCTGGGGTGGGTGATGGGAGAATAACTGCAAATGGGTGAGAGGTTTCTTTTAGTAGGGATAAAAATGTTCTAAGATCAAATTAGTAGCGTTGGCCACACAAAACTGTGCACATACTAAAAAAGTTGAATGGTATTCTTTTTTTTTTTTTTTAAAGATTTTATTTATTTATTTGACAGAGAGAGATCACAAGTAGACGGAGAGGCAGGCAGAGAGAGAGAGAGAGAGAGGGAAGCAGCCGAAGGCAGCCGCTTAACCAACTGAGCCACCCAGGTGTCCCTGGATGAATGTTTTTTAAAGCCATAACACAGTATCTCAAGTTCAAAGAGAAGACTGCTTCTTTTTAATTTCTAAAAATCATGGTAACAGAGATGCCTGCGTGGCTCAGTCAGTTAAGTGTCTCTCCCTTCAGCTCAGATCGTGATCCCAGGGTCCTGGGATCGAGTCCCAGGTAACATACACATACAAATTTACCATTTTAAAGTGCACAGTTCAGTGACATTAAGTAGTTCCACAATGTTGTGCCACCATCACCATTCATCTCCTAAACTTCTTCATCTCCTTGAATTGCAATCATACCCATTAAATACGGACTCCCTATTACTCTCCCCACTCCCCCAACCCTTGGCAACCACATTCTGCTTTCTGTCTCTATGAATTAGACTGCTTTAGGGACCTCAGAGGAGTGGAATTATTCAGTATTTGTCCATTGTGGCTGGTTTATTTTACTCAGTGTAGTGTCATTAACGTTCATATATGTTGCAGAATATGCCAGAATTTCCTTCTTTCTTTAAGGCTGAGTAATACCCCATTGTACATGGGCCACATGCTGTTTATCCATTTATCTGTTGGTAGATACTCGAGTTGCTTCCACTCTTGGCTACTGTGATTAATGCTGCTGTGAACATGAGTGTCCAAGTATCTGTTCAGGTCCTCAGTTTAAATTCTTAGGGGTACATGTCCAGAAGGGGAACTGCTGGATCATGCAGTAATTTTTATGTATAATTTTTTGAGAATCTGCCATGCTATCTATCACAGCAGCTGTACCATTTTACATTCCCACCGACAATGGACAAGGGTTCCATTTTTTCCACACCCCTGCCAATGTGCTTTAAAAAAAAGTGTTAATATGTTTTTTCATTGAAAGTGACTGGGGGCAGGGAGATGCGTGGGTAGCTCAGTCAGTTAAACGTCTGCCTTTAGCTCAGGTCATGATCCCAGCATCCTGGGATTGAGCCCCCCATCAGGCTCCCTACTCAGCAGAGAATCTGCTTCTCCCTCTCCCTCCGCCTGCTCCCTCTTCCAGAGTGAATGAGTGAGTGAGTGAGTGTGTGTGTGTGCGCGCACGCATGCACGCAGAGGTGCTTACTCTCTGTCAAATAAATAAATAAAATCTTCAAAAAAAAAAAAAAAAGGGTGGGGCATGTGGGTGGCTCAGTGCATTGGGCCTCTCTGCCTTTGGCTCGTGTCATGATCCCAGGGTCCTGAGATGGAGCCCCGAATCTGGCTCTGCTCGGTGGGTTAAAGCCTCTGCCTTTGGTTCAGGTCGTGATCCCAGGGTCCTGGGATTGAGCCCCGCATTGGGCTTTCTTGTGATTTCTCTCTGTCAAATAAAAAAAATTTTTTTTAAAGATTTTTATTTATTTATTTGACAGAGATGACAAGTAGGCAGAGAGGCAGGCAGAGAGAGAGCGGGAAGCAGGCTCTGCGCCGAGCAGAGAGCCCGATGCGGGGCTCGATCCCAGGACCCTGGGATCACGACCTGAGCCGAAGGCAGGGGCTTTAACCCACTGAGCCACCCAGGCGCCCCAGTTTATTACTTTTTAAAAGAATAGCTTTATTGTGTTGTTATTCACATACCATAAAATTTACCCTTTTAAAGTGCACAATTTAAAATTTTAAAGTGCAGTGGGTTTTAGTATAGTCGCAGAATTATGTAACCACAACCACTATCTAGTCCTAGAACATTTTCAGCACCCCAAGGAGACATGTACCCATCCATAGTCATTCCCAGTTCCCCCTCCCCAACCCTGGCAACTGCTGAACTACTCCATCTCCCCGTGGTTAGGAATGTTCTTCTCCTTGACGCTGTTGTAAATGGAATCAGTTTTTATCTTTGTATTCAGATTGTTCATTGCTGCTATGTAGAAATACAGTCGATATTTGTGTATCAATCTTGTTCACTGCAACCTGCTGAACTTGTTTTTTCGTTTCAGTGCGTTCCTTAGTATTTCTGTGTATGAGAGTGTGTTGTCTGAGTAAAGAGAGTTTTGCTGGGGCGCCTGGGTGGCTCAGTCAGTTCAGCCTCCCACTCTTGATTTCAGTTCCTGTCTTGATCTCAGGGTTATGAGTTCAAATACCTTTTATTTCTTTTCTCTTATCTAATTGCTAGCCTGCCATTTTTGAGCATAGCTCTTACAGGTACAAATATTCTTTCATTTTCAGGCAATTCAGGTATTTTATAAACATCCACAAATTTGAAGAAGAGAAGCTAAGATTCACATTTTTTAGTTTGTACAGTCAGGGACTCTAGACCATGAAAAATTACACTGACTTGAAAAAAGGAAAGAACAGGAAAGAAAACTATGAATGGATAAAAGCTGAACATTATCCAGCATGCCAGGGACCAAAACATCACCTTAAACTCTTCTGCACCAAAAATTTCAGCTTTGTTTCTAGAAACTTTTCCTCTATGGGAAAAGTGGAAGGTGGTAGAAATAAAATTGGCAAGGATTCACTTTACCAGTAACTTTTCTGCAAAGTGGAAAACAACGTTTTATTTTACCTTCAGTGTCATAATGAAGGTAAATATTGTATAAATAAATTCTTCTGACAACAATACAATTATTAGTGAGCTAGATAAACTTAGAATGCTGTCAGATTGGACGGACTAATTACCAGGTGCAGAAAAATCTGCAGTAAGAGAAGGAAATGAAATTAGAGGGGACCTCAGTGTAATGTAAATTCCTTGGATACCATGAAAATTAAGCCATTGAAAAGAATAAATTTAACCAACTTGAAGAGTCATTACGTTGGAGCGGGAAAATAACTCTAAAGAATGTTCTACACAGTCCTTCCTTAGTCACCTTTTTATTTTTTTTAAGATTTTATTTATTTAGGGTCACCTGGGTGGCTCAGTGGGTTAAAGCCTCTGCCCTCAGCTCAGGTCATGATCTCAGGGTCCTGGGATCGAGTCCCGCATCGGGCTCTCTGTTCAGCAATGAGCCTGCTTCCCTTCCTCTCTCTGCCTGCCTCTCTGCCTACTTGTGATCTCTGTCAAATAAATAAATAAAATCTTAAAAAAAAAAGTAATATAAAAAGTAATGAACTGCACCCTAGTTCCATCTGAATATTACAAAATATTAGGGAGACAATGGTCTTCTTTTCTCTTTCTCTTTTTATTTATTTATTTTTAAAGATTTTATTATTTATTTGACAGAGAGAGAGATCACAAGTAGGCAGAGAGGCAGGCAGAGAGAGAGAGGGGAGGAAGCAGGCTCCCTGCGGAGCAGAGCGCCCGACGCGGGGCTCAATCCCAGGACCCTGGGATCACGACCCGAGCTGAAGGCAGAGGCTTCAACCCACTGAGCCACCCAGGCGCCCCTCTCTTTCTCTTTAAAAAAAAAAAAAAGATTTTATTTATTTACTTGGCAGAGAGAAAGCGAGAGAGGGAACATAAGCAGGGGGAGTGGGAGAGGGAGAAGTGGGCTTCCTGCTAAGCCCCAATGAGGGGCTCGATCCCAGGACCCTGAGATCATGACCTGAGCCTAAGGAAGACGCTTAATGACAGCCACCCTGGCGCCCTCTCTCTTTTTTTTAAACAATGGTCTTATTTTCTAATCATCCAGTGTTTTCCCTACTGGCAGTTATCATTCCAGGCCCTTTCCAGTGATCCCATGACGCACTGTTGTTTGGGTTACCCAGCCTGAACTCTCCGGCCCACCCCTGAGCATCACATGAAGGGCCTCTGTCTGAGATATCACACAATTAGAGAACACATCTACTGTAAGTAGAGTGTACCTTTTTCTTTTTTTTTTTTCTGTCATGGCATCTGGGGAATGTAAAAGCAAGGCATTTAAAATGAGACGTAGCTACGCAATGTAACATTACTTGGCAATAAAAAGGAAGGAAGTACTGATAAACACAAAAACAAGGATGACCTTCAAGAAACATTATACGAGAGGCGCCTGGGTGGCTCAGTGGGTTGAAGCCTCTGCCTTCAGCTCGGGTTAGGATCTCAGTGGCCTGGGATCGAGCCCCAAGTCGGGCTCTCTGCTCGGCGGGGAACCTGCTTCCTCCTCTCTCTCTCTCTGCCTGCTTCTCTGCCCACTTGAGATCTCTGTCTGTCAAATAAATAAAATCCTTAAAAACAAAACAAAAAAAAACACATTACACAAAAGAAGCCAGAGACAAGAGGCCCTATATTGTTGTTTCATGTTATTTTTTTTCCTTTTTAAAGATTTTATTTATTTATTTGACAGACAGAGATCACAGGTATGCAGAGAGGCAGGCAGAGAGAGAGGAAGGGAAGCAGTCTCCCTGCTTAGCAGAGAGCCCAATGTGGGGCTTGATCCTAGGACCCTGGGATCATGACCTGAACCGAAGGCGGAGGCTTAACCCACTAAGCCACCCAGGCGCCCCTGTTTCATGTTATTTCTATGAAATGTCCAGAGGAGACAAGTCTAGAGACAGAAAGTGTATTAGTGGACGGACACCTAAGCTGGGGTGGGTGATGGGAGAATAACTGCAAATGGGTGAGAGGTTTCTTTTAGTAGGGATAAAAATGTTCTAAGATCAAATTAGTAGCGTTGCCCACACAAAACTGTGCACATACTAAAAAAGTTGAATGGTATTCTTTTTTTTTTTTTTTAAAGATTTTATTTATTTATTTGACAGAGAGAGATCACAAGTAGACGGAGAGGCAGGCAGAGAGAGAGAGAGAGAGGGAAGCAGGCTCCCTGCCGAGCAGAGAGCCCGACGCGGGACTCAATCCCAGGACCCTGAGATCACGACCCGAGCCGAAGGCAGCGGCTTAACCCACTGAGCCACCCAGGCACCCCTGAATGGTATTCTTTAAATGGGTAAACCGTATGGTATGTGAATTACATCTTAATGTTAAACAAACCAAAAAACCACCCGGCAAGGAGAAAAGAAAGCGTCCTTGAATAAAAGATCTAATAACAGAGCAGGGGTGCCTGGGTGGCTCAGTATGTTGCCTTTGGCTCAGTTCATGATTGCAGAGTCCTGGGATCAAGCCCTGCATCAAACTCCCTGCTTAGGGGAAGTGGGCTTCTCCTTCTGCCCCCTCCCCCCGTGCACACGCTCTCTTGCTCTCTCTCTCTCAAATAAATAAAAGGAATGAATATGGACTGTAGGGCTATTAGTTAGAAAGCAGTATATGAATACCGAATTTCTTGAATTTGAAAACCATACCGTGGCTTGAAAAGAATACCCTTGTTATTAGGAAATAAATGCCAAAGAACGGAGGTAAAGGGGCATAATGCGTGTAATCTATTTTCCAATGGTTCAGAGAAAAATATATATGTATACACAGAAAAAAATGAAAAAATATAAATGTGATGTTACAAAATGGTGATCTGAGGTAAAGAATATAACCAAGTAATCTATACCATTTCTGTAACTCTTCTGTTTGAAATTATTTCAAAGTAAAAAGTTCTTTAAAAAAAAAAAGGTTAGGTCATAGGTTATAAAAATAGTAAACTCATGACGACAGCCCACAAAGTGACAGAAGCAAGGGGTGGGGTAAAGACAATTCTTGGGTTTCTATAAAACCTAACACGGAAGTTCCTGCACTTTGAGTGAACTTTCCTACTGGCTCAAACAAGCCACTCGGCTCTTCTTAGGCAGGAGAATTTAGTGTTTTCAACTGCAAATACTTTACTTTCACTCTTGCTCAGAACAGGACTGGGCTTTCAAAAAGCCAAGCTCTCTGAACAAAAACCTCTCTCAAGTAACACCTTTAAGTGACCTACAACTTATAAGAGATATAAAAGATTTCAAATGGTCATTGCAGCCAAACATTTTTCAAGTTTAGATTCTGTCTGTGGTCCCATTACCGGACAGGGTGCAGAGCCAGGCGCGGGAGGCAGTTCAGCATAATTAAGGGACTCTGGCTCCAGGAAGCCCCAAGCCTCTCATCTATAATGCAGTGGGGAACTGGTGTCCTCAAGTGACTCAGGCCTTTTAAGAAATGCAGAAAGACGGTCTCCATAGCTACACATACTAACAGTGGGCAAAAAGTCAAATCTGTTACATAATCCCAACTTCTAACCTATCTGGATGTTTACAAAATTCTTCTGGAACAATCAAGTTCCCACTATAAATGGTACGCTTCGGCTTCATAACAAAGCATGTCGGGCTCCAGACTAATTTTCCCACAGTCGTATCGAGTTTAATTTAGAAAAGAAATGCAAAAGGAAACTAGGCTCTTGTTTGGAGCGTTTCATTCTCTTCGCTAGGTTTAATCACAATATGCAGACCGCAGACTAATCCAAGACAAAGATCTCATCTGAACACAGTTTTTTGTTTTTTTTTTTAAGATTTTATTTATTTATTTGTCAGAGAGAGAGGAGTGAGAGCGAGCACAGGCAGACAGAGTGGCAGGCAGAGGCAGAGGGAGAAGCAGGCTCCCCGCCAAGCAAGGAGCCCGATGCAAGACTCGACCCCAGGACGCCGGGACCACGACGACCCGAGCCGAAGGCAGCCGCCCAACCAGGTGTCCCGAACACAGTTTTTATAAGACAGAGACTAGCTCCCTAATATATTACTTTTCAGATTAAAAAAGTAGTTGAAAAAAACAAAAATAAGGTACCTGAGTAGTTTACAGAATAGCTCTGACAGAAAAAGATGAACTCTGAAGATTTTTTAAAGCAGACACCAGAGATAAACTGATGTATTAGTAATCCCTATGGCAAATCTAACAGCAAGAGCCTAAATATGCTAGCATCTTGTCTTTTTTGTTTTTCTTTTTAAGTAACTATATTCGAAATGTAAAGGTTACCGGTGCTCCGGTAGAGGATAAATTTTTTTTTCCTAACAGCTTACCCTAACATGAGGCATGTGCAAACACTGATTTGCATTTTGAAAAATGTATTTCCTGTGAAGAAATTCTGTTGCCTGGTTGAGTCTCTTAAAGGAGTACTGCCTGAAAGATAAGACTTAGAAATAAGCTACTTAGTTTTAAGGGAATAACCGCTTTATTCACTTGGGTGTTTGGTAACTCAATGTCCTCTGAAACTGTGAACAGACAACCCTGATGTCCTTTGTGCTATAGAGAAAAGGCCTGATTCTTGTCCTCCTTTTGTCATTTACCAGATAAAAAGCCCTCTCTGGGGGTGCCTGGGTGGCTCAGTGGGTTAAAGCCTCTGCCTTGAGCTCAGGTCATGACCCCAGGGTCCTGCGATTGAGCCCTGCATTGGGCTCTCTGCTCAGCAGGGAGCCTGCTTCCCTCTCTCTCTGCCTGCCTCTCTGCCTACTTGTGATTTCTGTGAAATAAATAAAATCTTTAAAAAAAAAAAAAAAAGCCCTCTCTATACATGCCCATTGCTGCCCTTGGCTCAGCCACGTTCATGGAAGGAGGAGAAAGCCAGCTGGTAACCTACATTCGAGGGGAGGGCTGCTTCAAGCAGGGTGATGGCAGAGAGAGAGGAGAACAGTTGCCCTGTCACAGCACCCTGGAACCATGCTTCCCATGCTGGCGCTCTCTGCATTTAAGTGCTGAGTAACACGTTGCTTTTAGAATGCATAATAAGGAGACGCAGATTTCCCCTGCAGAGCAAGTACGCTTTCTTCAGATGAGAATTATGTAATAGGATAGTCGCCCTTTTTTGCCTTGGCCACCAAGAAACTCGGTTATAAATCTTATGTTTAAAAAGTGCAGAAAGGGGGGCACCTGGGTGGCTCAGTGGGTTAAAGCCTCTGCCTTCGGCTGGGGTCATGATCCCAGGGTCCTGAGATAGAGCCCCACATCCGGCTCTCTGCTCCGCAGGGAGCCTGCTTCCTCCTCTCTCTCTCTCTCTCTGGCTGCCTCTCTGCCTACTTATAATCTCTGTCTGTCAAACAAATAAAATCTTTAAAAACAAAAAAGTGCAGAAAGTACATATTTTGACAGTGGCTAGCATTCATGATTTACATGGTGCGGTGTGTGTGCTGAACCTTTTATATTTCGCATCTTATGATGTGCCCCAATTCATTCATTCATTCTACTGGCACTGAATGTGTATTATTATGTGACAGGCAGCATTCTACGTGCGTGGGGACACCTCAGGGACCAAGACAAATCAAAGTCCCTGTGTTCAAGGAACTTCGACTCTGATGGGGCAGAGAGAAAATAAGTGATATAAACATGTAAACTACACTGCATGTTGGATGGAGGGTAAGTGCTGGAGACAGAAACAGAGCAGGAAGAAGGGATGGGGCGAGAGGGGAGGCCCAGTTTTAAACAGCATGGTCACTGCAAGGCCTTCCCGCAGAGGCAACAACTGGGAGTCAGCCAGGCAGAGGGCGTCCTAGCACAAAGGCCCTTCCGTGGCAAATGTTGCACTGCTCCTAGGATAGAAGGCTGAGAAGGAGCATAAAGGAGGCCAGTGTAGCTGGGTGCGGGAGGGGAACTGATTGGGGGACACTGGGGTGGCCGCCGGAGAGCCTACTGAGTGGTAAGCATGACTGACTCTGGTCCTTGGGTTGTGCGTGGTTGGTGCATGGAGGGCCCTGAGGGCTCCGTGGAGAACACACTGAGGAGCGGGCCGGGCCGGGCAGGAAGCCCATGTAGCAGCACAGGGGACATGTGGCGGCCGCCCTCCTGGAGGTGGCGGAGCAAGGAGGGCCCGGGGGTCCGGGGATCAGCTTCCGACAAATGCCGGAGGCAGAGGTGGGAGATCCTCCTGTGGGGCCGTGAGAGGTAAGATCTCAGGTGACTCTGGGGTTTCAGATCCGCAGTGGGAAGGACGGAGCTGCCTTTCCCAGACACCGAGAAGACTTGGGGGCGGCGGGGGAGGCTCGGAGCAGCACCAGCTACGCTCCGGACACCCGGCAGCCACCCAAGCCGAGCCGTCCTACAGGCAGCGGACCACCGTGACACTCGGGAGAAACGCCGTCATTACAGGTGGTACTTAAAGCGCAAAGACCAGAGGCTATCCTGGACGGGGCGGCAGGAACAGGGCAGAGGGTCACCATGGGAGCCCTGGGGCCTCCAACATCAAGAGGCTGTCACGGAGACTCAGCAACCACGCAGAAGCCGAGGCCAGTGCGGCGAGGGTGGTCCTGTCCGGCTCTGAGCTGGAGCCACAGCTGTTTCCACGTGAAAGCAGCAGCAGAGCTTCATGCTGGGGGCGGGGAGGCTGGGGGGGCAGGGGGGCTGTCACTGTCGGCTCTTAGCTGCTTCCGACCTTTCTCAGAAATCTACTTTAAGGTGAATATACACTGAAATGACATTGAGCAAGTCACTTAACCTCTAATTTGCACTTCCTCATCTATAAAGTAAGGGTCTATAAAATAATTTCACACCTGAGTGCTGACCTCAGAGTTCCTGTGAAAACTGAGTGAAGTAATACTACAGAAACGTGATCACTTTTTAACTCGAAAGCTAATGAAGATCAGTTGACAATCTTCAAAGTGTATATATACATCAAGTTGAGGAAATAAAGCTTAATGAAACAGCTCTTGAGCGAAAAACATCACTTTACAAACACTCTTCTAACAAAATATTATGACAAAAATTTTACTTAATACTTCCATTATGCATATTTTGATGTGAATATAGAGCATATTTTGATGTGAATACAGAATACATGTTTTTTTTAATTTTTATTATTTTTAAGATTTTATTAATTTATTTGACAGAGAGAGATCACAAGTAGGTAGAGAGGCAGGCAGAGAGAGGGGGAAGCAGGCTCCCCACTGAGCAGAGAGCCCGATGTGGGGCTCGATCCCAGGACCCTGAGATCATGACCTGAGCCAAAGGCAGAGGCCCAACCCACTGAGCCACCCAGAGGCCCCCAGAATACGCGGTTTTAAAAAGTATTCATGTGTCAGTAATGTCTCCCAGTCGTGTAGGTGTGGCTGCGTGAACTGATGACTGCTGGGGGTCCCCAGGGGAAAGGAGTTGGCCTGTGTGTGGTATGGTGTGGGCACTGTTCCGGTATTTTATAAGATAGAAAGGCTTTTTTTTTCCTTTGACTTACATTTAAATGTAACATCCATCCTCACTGAGGGAAAATATGTACATAGAGAACCAGAAAGAAAGATTTACAGGAGAGAGACAGAGATACTAGGGATGTAGAACATGCACCCTAAAAACTCCCATCCAGAGAAACATCCCCATTTACCTTTGTTTACCTTACAAGCTTGGCCCTGCTGACACCCACAATTTCTGGGTAACAGTTTCCAGCTACAGTAAATAGATAAATCCACTAGTCATGAGTTATTTGGCAAGCATGTAAGAGGAAGTTCTTTCTGGATGTCAGTAAAGTTGGCAAATTACCTATTTCATTATGTCCAAAGCACTTTGTGTTCCTCAGAAGAAGGGTGTCATGTGAGACACTGCCACTGGCTAAACATGTAAAAAGACAAACCAGGATGGGGAGGTTTCCACAGTCATAGCTTTTAACCATGTGGACTGGTCTCTCTCCCTACCCGGATCAAAGTGTGCCTCCACATTTCCGAGTTCCTCTTTTCTGGGCCTATCTCGAGGTGGCTTTCTGTCTTCTGTGTGTCCAAGCCCCTTCTCGGTATTTCACTGACTTGGCTGATGGTCCCGGAATCCTGGGTACCAGCCTCCTTCTCCCTAGCTGGGTTTTGGATACTCTCGCTTGGGACCTTGCCCTCAGCGGCCGGTCTGCTGTCCAATTTTGCTCTATCAACTCAGACGCACTCTCATACACACATCTGGCATGGAGGCCCGGGTGACTCATTGTAGACTTTGCAAACAAAACGTGACTAAAAATAAATTTAGAACTTTCCAATTCATTCCACCTTATCTAAAATGTGACTGAATTCTGTCCAAAGTGTTAAAGTGAATGATTACTAGGACAGAACATTTCCGTTTTATTTCTTTTCCTAACATTTCCCAACTCAGCATCGACAGTGACAAAATAGCAATGTCTTTCTTGAACACACCCTTCTCTGCTTAAGTGTCAGAGACCTCAACGTCCTGTTTAGCTACATTCAACTACTATTTATTGAAACAGCCCTTTTACACTCATTTTTTAAAGATTTTTTTATAGTTTTTTTTTTTTTTTTAAAGAAAGACTTTATTTATCTGTCAGAGAGAGAGAGAGGATGAGCGGGATGGTGGGGGAGGTATAGAGGCGGAAGGAGAAGCAGGCTCCCGCTGAGCAGGGAGCCCGATGCGGGACTCGATCCCAGGACCCCAGGATCATGACCTGAGCTGAAGGCAGACGCTTAACCAACTGAGCCACAACGATTTTTATTTTTAAGTAATTTCTGCACCTGACGTGAACTTAAACTCACAACCTTGAGATCAAGAGTCGCGTGCTTCGACTGAGCCCTGTTAAACTGAACCCCTGTTAAACACCTCTATGAAAGTACACGGCCCCAAGCTAAAACTCAGGCATTACCACGCCTTCTTCTTTGTTTCTGATTCTGCTTTAAGCATGGAGACTGATAAGCCAAACTCCAGCCTTCAAAATCTTCAGCCACTTCATAAGCAAATGAGACATTTTTAATGCAGTAAAAATAACGTACTAAGCAGGTAGCCTCGGTATGAAACAAACATTTAAAAAACTATTTCAGGGGCGCCTGGGTGGCTCAGTGGGTTAGGCCGCTGCCTTCGGCTCAGGTCATGATCTCAGGGTCCTGGGATCGAGTCCCGCATCGGGCTCTCTGCTCGGCAGGGAGCCTGCTTCCTCCTCTCTCTCTGCCTGCCTCTCTGTCTACTTGTGATCTCTCTCTGTCAAATAAATAAATAAAATCTTTAAAAATAATAAATAAATAAA
>NW_019154122.1:13259363-13284970 GCF_002288905.1 Enhydra lutris kenyoni
AATAAATAAATAAAAAATAAAAAACTATTTCATTAAATATATGTTGCAACTTTTCTATAAATGTAAAATTATTTCCAAACAGCAAATTAAAAACATCAGAATATTTTATCTCTACATAATGCGCAGTCTTTACATTTTTAATGTCACTCTACCAACCCAGATCTTGCCAGCCCTCAAAAGATTTTGGGCAAGGGGCGCCTGGGTGGCTCAGTGGGTTAAGCCGCTGCCTTCGGCTCAGGTCATGATCTCAGGGTCCTGGGATCGAGTCCCGCATCGGGCTCTCTGCTTGGCAGGAAGCCTGCTTCCCTCCCTCTCTCTGCTTGCCTCTCTGTCTACTTGTGATCTCTCTCTGTCAAATAAATAAATAAAATCTTTAAAAAAAAAAAAAAAGATTTTGGGCAAGAGAAACATTCTGATGCAACAATTCAAACATGGGTTTTGGTTTGCTTTGTTAGGTTTACTCTGACCGTCGCTGGCGGATGATCACGCGCACCCCCGCTGCCAAGGGAGGTCCGAGCGCAAAGGTATCAGCGTGGAAACCTAATTCTCAAGTTTGGACAGAGACTGCAAACAGAACACCCATCTGATGGGCTTGACAGACCTTCTGCAGTCATAGTGGGAGTTGGGGTCCCGCTCGGAGACTGAACTTACTTCAGAACTTGGAAGAGTCCAGGTGTCACGGATGTTGGTCTCACCACCCCAGCTCCACTAATGGTCCCCAGATGAACCTGAGGATAATAGACTGTCCGAAGAGCTAATCTTGAAGACTGCAACCGTGTCTTAATGACTTCTAGTGGACAAGTGAAAATAGCACCAACCGTGCCCCCACACCTGTAAGAGAAGAAATCACAACAGGATCAGGAAAGTCACACTATTCCTTCACCGGGGTGAAGTGTGAAGTTTCATTTTTCTCTATTAAGAAAAAATGCACCTGTTTATTTCATAGTTAGAACATACTGGGAGGTAAAAAGAATTTGTTGAAGTCTCAGCAGCTAAGGAGAGAACCACTGTCAACATGATGGCACGCCCTTTAGGGTTTTTCATCTCTGGCTTTTTCACCTCCCCTCCCCCACTCACCTGGATGCCTCGGATGGCTCTCGGTGGCCGCATCTACACCTACCATACCATCTGTGAGGGCTACACACTAGTACTCTGTGCTGAGGGCTACCATTTTAACCCATGAGTACCCTCAGCTGTTTCCAACTTCACTGCCATGCTACAGTGAAATTTTTTTTTTGAAAGATTTTTATTTATTTGCTGGGGGGGGGGGCAGAGGGAGAAGCAGGCTCCCCACTGAGCAGAGAGCTGATGTGGGCCTCATCTCAGGACCCTGGGATCATGACCTGAGCCCAAGGCAGCTGCTTAACAACTGAGCCACCCAGGAGCCCCTGCAGTGAATATTCTAGACCATGCATCTTTGCGCCGCCAAAGTCACCCAGATAATGCTACTGTTTTGAGAAATCAACATTTACTACAGCACAGACTTCCATTAAAATATGATTAATTTGGACTTGACTGAAAATAAAGCTAAAGGTCCTTTTAATGATGAAGTCCTCAAGCGTCCCTCAGTCTCCCGGGATCAGGGTTCCCCTAACCAACCTTTACAATTTGTCCATGCCAAAATATTACCTGAATTAAGAATTTAAATATTTTTCCTCAAGACAACTCACTTATTTATCCTAGAAGACCCACTTTGATCTTTTCTTTTTCTTTTTTTTTTTAGTTAGTTTTTTTTTTTTTTTTTAAGTAGGCTCCAAGCCCAGCATGAAGCCCAATGTGTGTTTTGAACTCAATGCCCTGAGATCAAGACCTGAGTCGAGGGGCACCTGGGTGGCACAGTTGGCTAAGTATCTAACTCTTGGTTTCAGCTCGGGTCGTGAGATCAAGCCCCACATCCAGCTTCCTAGCCCCTACCGCCCTCTGCCAGGAGCCCTCACACATGCATTCTCTTTCTCTCAAATAAATGAATCTTAAAAAAAAAAAAAAAAAAAAAAAAAAAACCTGAGTTGAGACCAAGATCAGATGCTCAACTGGCTGAGGCACCCAGGCCGTCTGCATCTTTTCTTAAACAATAATTTCCATGAAATACATGTTTGATGGACTAGTTATAATTAACAATGTCAGGTACCATCTAAAACCATCCCATCACCACCAATAAATGTTTTACTCTTTGGAAAACACTGAGGATCAGGACCTGTGTCTTACTTGTCTTTATATCCCCCAACATCAGGACTTCCAAGTGCGAACAGTATTTGCTAAGCGAAGTAATTATTAAACTGAGATTTCAAGGACAATGTCTTTCAAAGGATCTAAATGTTTGAAAACACCATATACTCTCAGGGTGCCTGGGTGGCTCAGTCGTTAAGCGTCTGCCTTCGGCTCAGGTCATGATCCCAGGGTCCTGGGATGGAACCCCACCTGCTTCTCCCTGCCCCCTTGTGCTATCAAATGAATAAATACAATCTTAAAAAAAAGAAAAGAAAAGTAGCACACACACTCGCACACACGCTCTGCCTTCTGTTGAGGCTCCATTACGTGGGAGCTCCATGTAGGGAAGGGCTGTGTAGTCACACACTCTTACTCAGAGAGGACAGCACCTGGCCAACAGGTGGCTCAGTAAAAAACGATTAAGCACCAGAACCTGTGACTGGGAAACAGTACAAACAGGAAAGGACAGGCGCTGGCAGACAGACAGTACTTAAGTTAGCTACCCTAAGCCACCAGATGTAAATGTTGGCAAAGTGGAAGTGAATCCAGCACCCAGCACAGACCCTGAAGCAAGGAAGGAAGTCAAAATCCACACAGCATTTTAGAATCAGGAGCTGGAAGTTCCACAGAGCAAGTAAAATAAGGATAACCAGGAGCTGGAAGAACAGCGTCACTGGCAGTGACTTTTTTATGACACTCATTCAGTCCTCCAACAATCCTGTGAGGGAGGAGCCATTATTATTCACCCCCAATTTACCACGAGGAGGATGAATGTCAGTAAAAGGGAATGAAATGTACAGACTGGGGATGGGTGGAGAGGGAAATTGTAATTTTTGACTATTTAGGCAAACGTGCTTTAAGATCATGATGATAATACACAGTACATTGAACTGTTTACATAGCACAGTGTTTTCTGAACTGTGGGCCTAACAAAGCCCATCAACCACAAAAGCAACTTAGGGGATCACAAACAGAATGGGAAGGGAGAACGGCAGAAAGGACTTGATGTGTATCAGACAACTACCATTTAACCCTCAAGGATTTTGCCACTGGTATTGTCCTTCCTTTTGAGATGGGGAATCCTGGTCTCAAGCCATACACCTTCTCAGTGCCTCAAAGTGACTAAAGGGCTAAACCGATACCCAAACTCAAGGTTCTTCCACTATACTCTTGGGAAGGATAATGGAAAGATGGTGTCTTTTTTTTTTTTTTTTTTTAATTTATTTGACAGAGAGAGATCACAAGTAGGCAGAAAGGCAGGCAGAGAGAGAGGGGGAAGCAGGCTCCTGCTGAGCAGAGAGCCCAACGGCGCAGGCTCCCAGGACCCTGAGATCATGACCCGACCTGAAGGAAGAGGCTTAACCCACTGAGTCCCCCAGGCGCCCCTGGAAAGATAGTTTTGTTAGTTAATTTAGACTATTTACATTCACCCTCTACTTGGCAAATAGCTGATTTGACAACAAGGCCTTTAAAATTCTGTTTGGGGGCGCCTGGGTGGCTCAGTCATTAAGCATCTGCCTTTGACTCAGGTCGTGATCTCAGGGCCTGGGACTGAGCCCCACATCAGGATCCCTGCTCAGTGGGGAGCCTGCTTCTCCCTCTCCCACTCCCCCTGCTTGTGTTCCCTCTCTGTCTCTCCGTCAAATAACTAAAAATCTTAAGAAAAAGTAAAATATTTTAAAAAAATAATAAAAGTAAAATAAAATTCTGTGTTTGGAGTGCTTACGTGGCTCAGTCAGTTAAGCTCAGTCAGCTGGCTCAGGTCCTGGGATCAAGCTGAGTGGGGCTCCCTGCTCAGCGGGGAGTTTGCTTCTCCCCCTCCCTTTGCCTCTCCCTGGCTCATGTACACTCCTGCTTTCTCTCTCAAATCAATAAAATCTCAATCAATCTCTGTATTCTTCTGCACCAAGGAAAATTCGTGAGCCTAAACTGAATACTCGTCTGTATAATTGGCTAAACACTGAAATATGTCTAAAGAAAATGGGATACAGGGGTGCCTGGGTGGCTCAGTGGGTTAAGCCTCTGCCTTCGGCTCAGGTCATGGTCTCAGGGTCCTGGGATCAAGCCCCACATCAGGTTCTCCGCTCAGCATGGAGCCTGCTCCCCCCCCCCCCCCACCCGCCCTGCCACCTGCCTCTCTGCCTACTTGAGGTTTCTCTCTCTGCCAAATAAATAAATAAAATCTTAAAAAAAAAAAAAAAGATAAAAACTAACTCATGTCCATTCACACAAAATTACCCTTACCTATTAGAAAAATAACCATGTGTTTAAAAGGTTTGGTATTTAAAAACAGTGGAAAACTCACACACTACAGAGTAAGATAAAAAAAAATTTGAAATTTATTTATGTTCAATAACATGATTCCACATTGTTGAAAAAGAACAGGACTTCTGGGTAGTCTTTCATAAGAAAGTCAACAAGTTCAAACACAACACAGGTCATCCACCTCCGCTTTGTCCCATGTCAGTTACATTCCTCACTCTGGCCAACCATCAACCAAATGCATGCCACTGATCAAAGGATGACCCATAGGACAGTATGCGTGCCCCACAAAGTAAGCATCCTACTGATAGCAAGTCGGTGAGCTCTTTGAGGCTGGTAGACCACACTCACAACTGCACACCCTCTTCTATGCTACACCCTGGGCCCATGGCAGGAGCCAGGGTGGTGGTGGTGAAAAGGCCCCGGCTGGCCTTCTAGATTCACGAGAGGACAAACGAAGGCACTCTCAGGCACCTCTTCTACAGGACAGAGTGATGTTGCCTCAGTGTTGTAAGAAATGATAAATTGGGGGCGCCTGGGTGGCTCAGGGGGTTGAGCCTCTGCCTTTGGCTCAGGTCATGATCTCAGGGTCCTGGAATCAAGCCCTGCATTGGGCTCTCTGCTGGGCGGGGAGTCTGCTTCCCCCCCTCTCTCTGGCTGCCTCTCTGCCTACTTGTGATCTCTCTGTCAAATAAATAAAATCTTTAAAAAAAATTAAAAATTAAAAAAAAAAAAAAGAAAAGAAATGACAAAATGGCGAAAACACTGCCAACTGTAACCAGCAGTAAGAAGTAACTCTTTAGCAGGCGAGCCCCTCCCTACCTACTAGAAACCTTAGATGAGAAACAGGCATTGATTTTCAGATATTTTCAATCATTTTTTAATTCATTAAAAATAATTTAATTCATTAAAAATACTTAAAGTTATTAAGCCATGTTGGATACATTGTCACTAAAATATTCTTGATTAGGAGAAGGTCTGATACCAAACTGCAATTTCCAGACAAAATTCTTCCTGAAATTTAAAGCCACAGCAGAATTTTTTTTTTTTTCACAGCAGAATTTTTATTTAAAGATTTTATTTATTTGTCATAGAGAGAGAGAGAGAGAGCGCGCGCGCACAAGCAGAGGGAGTGGCAGGGCAGAGGGAGAAGCGGACCCCCCGCCAAGCAAGGAGCCCGATGCAGAACTCAATGCCAGGACTCCCGGATCACCACCCCAGCTAAAGCCAGACGCTTAACCTACTGAGCCACCCAGGTGTCCCATAGAAGAATTTTTAGAGTATCTTTCAGCTCAACTTCTTTTTCTTTCTTCATGAACCAGCACGTATAAGACAGTCATTAGTCTGGGAGTATGAACAGAAATAGGGACTTCTCTGAATTGGCTTTCCAAGTTTTTCTAAAAATATTTAATATTTTAATATTTAATCATATTAGGTCCAAAGCACTTGTGATTACAACAAATTACATTATTTTAGTCAAAGGTTCCTGTCAATCCTCAATTTGATACAAAGACGACCTTCGGTATTAGCTTGGCTCCTAACCATGGTCACTCAGCTCAGATAAACTCCTGTCCACTCTGGGCAGTAGTCATTAACTGAGCTTTTTGAGTCTCAATTCAGAAGAAGTCATTAGCTCTGTCTGCCAGTCCTCCCCCATCTCTGCTATTCGGCTGCCCTCTACTGAATTCCCCTCTTCTTGAGGGCGCCTGGGTGGCTCAGTCGTTAAGCATCTGCCTTTGACTTAGGTCGTGATCTCAGGGCCTGGGACTGAGCCCCACATCAGGATCTTTGCTCAGTGGGGAGCCTGCTTCTCCCTCTCCCACTCCCCCTGTTTGTGCTCCCTCTCTCACTGTGTGGAGAGCTCACTGTGGACAGCTATCTGGGAACTTCCAGGTCTTCAAATTCAGGCCCGTCTAAAACTTCAATCTCAAATCTCAACCGGAACCTCCCTCCAGCACTGCCAGCCAAATGGCTTGAGAGGACTTGGTCTGCTCTTTTTCTTCCCTTCTTTTAAGGGTTCTCTGGGCATGAGGACACAGAGCAGTGACATGGTCTTACGTAACTGGTTTCTGTCTTGCTGTGGGTCCACCTGGCTATATGTTATGTTAACAGCCTCGGCAAATGTGATGATTTCAGTGTGGATGGTGTGCAAACCTTCTTGGAGTGGTGTTCAATCTCACTGGGAACCCCCATGCTGGTCCCACCAGCAGTCCATCCCCCGATTTCCTTTCAGCCTCACTTGGCTGGGAACCCTGCGGATAGCACTAGGTGGTGCCTTTCCTTCCTCTGGTCCCCATGCTCCTGGACACCAAGCCAACGGGTCCACTGGAGTGTTCTTCCACGTCCGTCAGGAGGCAGAAAAATCGGCACTTGGTGGGAGTCACTCCCATGTCTGCCCTAAGTACACCACACCAGTTCCTTCTCATCCAGCTGGCATGGGCTAATGCAGTGGCCTCCACCTTCAGGAAGCACTGGTCAGAGAGCAAGGTACCAGTCTTAGATCCTTTCAAGTTCCTTCAATCTACAGCCCAAACCAGTAGGGACTGGGAACAGGGTATGGGGCTGTGACAGCAAAACCCTCTCTCCACACTCCACATGCCACAGTGCTGACAAATACAACCCGCCTGCTCTGTATATATAGTCTGGGTGAGGTGGTCAAAGGCAGTCAGGAAGATTCTGGCACCTCTAAGTCTTAGGGTAGGCTCTTGGTTCAGCTGAGGGCCACAGCAGCCAATGCACGGCCAACAGGAAAAGTCCCATCCAACATCTAATTACATGGTGACATTGCTGACATCACGTTGTTGGGAAAGCAAGTCTGATTGGATACCAATATTTCAGACCACTAGTCCCCAAAGCGGGGGACACAGTCTTAATGTGCACAATGGAATATTGGCATAGAGGGAAAAAAATTACAGAAAAAAATAAAATTTCAACTTATTTCTAATCTTTACCATTTAATTTCTATTTTGTGTATATGCTTTATAATACATATAAAATTAAAATGGTATATATATGCAGATATGCATAAACACTTTAATCTCAGGACCCTATGATCCAAGTCTGCAGAGCACTAATCCAGACCAGCGGTTCGCAGCTGTGGCAGTTATGCCCCCCACCCCAGTGACATGTGGTTATGCGTGAGACAGTTCTGGTTATTGCTACTGGGGGAGGAGGTACTAGCATCTAGTGGGCAGAGACCAGCGTTGCCGTTAAACATCCTACACGGGCTGCACAGGAAACCACACAGCAATACCCTGCCCCTCCCCAAACAATTATCTGGCCAAGGCTGAGAACCTCTGTTCTCGATCAATAAAACAGTCCATCTATTTGAAGGCAGTACAACCAATGTGGAGGGCACTGCGGCTGCCTTCCCAGCATCCATTCCCTTCCTCCTGTCTTAATAGGACCCCAAATTTCTTAAGTCATATAGTCTGGATAACACTTGAACCCATTTCTAGTTTAGCCCTGACTCACTTAATCAGCATAATACCATCTATGTTGCCATGTCATCTGTTCAGAGATGGGCACATGATTCAGCCCAAAATAAATAGCGTAATAATCTCCTGGGAGCAGTGACCAGTTTAGAGATGGGCGCATGTCCAAATTGGTCCAATCAGATTAAGCTTAAGACTTTTCAATGCTGGAGAAACACTAGGAGCTGCTGGAAACCATTCTGTGTCCATGCAGGGACAAATCTTAGAATCATGCAGATATTTCTGGAACACAGGAATCAATGAGGGGTCCCACAGTGACAGTGTCGAGCCATCTAAATAAGCCGTCACCAAAGCCTGTTCTCGCTAGAATTTAGGTGTATGTGCCAATAATCAAGCCAGTTGGAAGTGAGTTCTTCTTACTTACATATGAAAAGCCTCCTAAGTTGAGCCTAGTTAATTAAAAAAAAATAATAATAATAATTCACACCCTCGTTTTCCAAGAAGGCACTTACAGAATTTTACTTATCAATAATTTTCCAAAAAGTAGTTAGGACTCATGTTGCTAGTACGCTATGTTTCCAACAGCTACGAGGAAACTCCCTGGATGTTAATTTTGCTCCTAAGGTAATGCTGCTCTAACCACTGACGCCAAAGTTCAGAGATAATTCTCTATGGGATATTCCTCTTAGTGAAACCATGGAACGGGTTTGAACAGAGCAGAAGAAAGGCCACGAACAGCAAGCTATTAAATTACATGTCTGGGAGCAGTCATAAGAGTTGCTCTCTGAATCTATTGGCCCAATTTTCTAAAAAATCTATTACCTGGATTTTTCTGTGCCTTTTCCTACTCTTACTACTTATTCCTGAATGCCCTCCCCACACCTTCTCTTTTTAATCTGCCCAGAATTGAAGTCATGTTGTTTAGTACATAAACTTGGATTCAACCTTTTCTCTTTCCCCACCTAAGCCTTACTTGATATTCTCCCCCTACCCCGACAGGTTAGGCTCCTCTCCTCCAGTTTACAGCAGAACAAAACTGGACTATCACTACTCCAACATATACACTGGATTTTTTTTGTCTTTATGCAACCAGAGACACAAAAACTTGTAATTATGCACACGAATTTTTGCCTTTTAACTCTTGAGTGTCAAGTAATAAGGACACCTTTCAAAAACTAGACATTTTCAATAAGAACCTGTTTCCTATATACACACACACTCACTCACCTCAGGCACTAAAGCCAAGACTGAAATACTCTTTATTGTAATTGCTACCCAACTGGTGATAAACTATTTTCCAGATTCATAGCTTACACATAACTACCACCAATAAATGACACTGTGAGACAACCTGATCCCAAATCTAGGGAGTCTTCAGGAACTCCCCTTTTCATCTTCTAACTCTACAGTCACTACTTGAAAAAACACTAGTGCCTCTTTATAATTTTCTGGAATGTCTAATTTGAATACCTAGCATAGGGCTTAGAGGATTCTGATCATGCAAAATCTGTATTTACTCAGTCAAAGCAAAATGCCTAGTTTCTATGCAGCTAATTACCTTTTAGATTCTTCCTATATTCTACCACATTTGGAAAGAACACTTAAATAGCACCCTATGAACGAATAAAAAAGCCCTCTAGTACTTAACGAACCTAAAGAGAATTGTTATTTTTCACAAATACACAAATCCAAAATAATGTTACCTTATGCCAACACGGTCTCAGCAAATCTTCCTATAGAACCATGTTCACAATTCATAAATGATCAAAGTACCGCTTCCCTTCATTTGGCACAATTTAACAGGCCACATAAATCTAAACCCCCAGGTAAGACACACACTACCTTTATTCACTTAGTTAATCATTAAATAAGTATTGTTTAAGCATCTGTACCAAGTGTGGTACTGTACTCAAGATGTACGAGTGATGAAGACAGACATGATTGCTATTCTCATGAAGCTTAATGCTAGTGGGAATCTCATACAAACACCACACAACATTTAAAAATGTTTCTCAACATATAAAAAATACACCAACGAGGGAAGCCTGAGTGGCTCAGTGGGTTAAGCCACTGCCTTCAGCTCAGGTCACGATCCTAGGGTCCTAGGATCAATTCCCACATGGGGCTCCTTGCTCAGTGGGGATCCTGCTTCTCTCTCTGCCTCTGCCTGCCACTCTGCCTGCTTCTGCACGATCTGACAAATAAATAAATAAAATCTTAAAAAAAAAATACACCGATGAAATGAAAGTCAATTTATATTCTTTTTTTTTTTTTTTTTAAAGATTTTATCTATTTGACAGACAGAGATCACAAGTAGGCAGAGAGGCAGGCAGAGAGAGAGGAGGAAGCAGGCTCCCCGCCGAGCAGAGAGCCCGATGCGGGGCTCGATCCCAGGACCCTGGGATCACAACCCGAGCCGAAAGCAGAGGCTTTAACCCACTGAGCCACCCAGGCGCCCCTCAATTTATATTCTTGATATACATAAGCCCTATATAAAATATCACATGCACACTGTTCTTGTCTTACCAAAATTTCTTTAAGGATTTCAATTAAGTCTTGCATCTTCTCTGTATTGGTCACCTGGCGAATACATGAACATGTGCCTGACACTACCAAAGTGACCATTAGCTGATACAGACTACACTCATGGAGGCAAGCGCAGTACGGAAGTATATACACCAGCTGACAACTGTCCATAATGGGGGTAGGGACACGAAACACTGAATCTTGACAATATCTTGGATTATGTATTTTAAAATCTTAAAAGATATACGTTCCCACTAAAATATATTTAAAAGCTGAGGGGGCGCCTGGGTGGCTCAGTGGGTTAAGCCACTGCCTTCGGCTCAGGTCATGATCTCAGGGTCCTGGGATCGAGTCCCGCATCGGGCTCTCTGCTCAGCGGGGAGCCTGCTTCCCTGCCTCTCTGCCTACTTGTGATCTCTCTCTGTCAAATAAAAAAAAAAAAAAAATCTTTGATTAAAAGCTATGTGAGTATATTTGATGACAAAAGAAAAAAATCATGCCCGGAAATACCAGTGAAGCATACAGTCTGGGCCTTTCACCTCTAACCAGCGCCAGCTTAGCCCAGCTGTTTCAGGTGCTGAGCGTGTCTACAAGTTCTCACCCGGCTATCACTGCTTGTTCCGTTAGTGAACAGCATCACTAACACTGTATGTACTACCCGAACCCTGAGACATCTGAGAAAGAAAGGTTAAAGGATTTTTCTTAACAGACCTAAGGTCCTAGTACCAGATGGGCCACTTAAGAGGACTTCTGTGTCTCTCTCACTGAGAGTCTAAACAGTAGAAGAGAACAGTAGGTTATGTAGTGACAAAATCTGTTTGACTACGTTTTTTATTTTGACAACAACACTACCCAGATTTTTGGGACAGGAGGGAACAAAGCAGAAAACAACAGAGTCCCAAAAGATACTAAAAATCAACATGAAGTGAATGCTGCTTTGCTCACCCAGAAGTAACACCATCAGAGCTCGTTACGGAAGTGCTGGGAGGTATGGGAAGCCTTAAAAATGTGTTTTGACTCAGCAACTGTATCATTTACTGGTTTATCCTAAAGAAGTAATCAGAGAAGGGGCGCCTGGGTGGCTCAGTGGGTTAAGGCCTCTGCCTTCCCCTCGGGTCATGGGGATGGCCTGCATAGGGCTCTCTGCTCAGCAGGGAACCTGCTTCTTCCTCTCTCTCTCTGCCTGCCTCTCTGCCTACTTGTGATCTCTGTCAAATAAATAAAATCTTTGAAGGAAAAAAAAAAGTAGTCATCAGGGACTACACAGGTAGATGTAAGGATATCCAGTAATTTATGTTGGCAGAAAATCGGAAATGAGATTAAGTAGAAATTATGTCATCAGAATAAACCTGGTAGCCCTGTCATAAATTTACTATAACATCCTCAGTCCACATTCCAGTCACTGGGCTTGGAACTGTATTTGCCTTCTTCATTGCAACCACTGAACAGTAAGGACTGATTAGAGGTGTACTGAGAAAATTCACTATCATGTCGCCATTAATGTATTACTAAGAATAAAGCAATTTAAAGAATAGGAGCCCATTTTAAAGTAGCTATGGAATTATATTTGGTACACATACACATAACCTTTCTAAAGTGCCTTGTTTAGGGGTACCTTGGTGGCTCAGTGGGTTAAGCCTCTGCCTTTGGCTCAGGTCATGCAGGGTCCTGGGATGGAGCCTCACATCAGGGCTCTCTGCTCAGCAGGGAGCCTGCTTCCCCCCCCCACCTCTGCCTGCCTCTCTGCCTACTTGTGATCTCTGTCAAATAAATAAAATCTTTTAAAAAATTTCTCTTCTTCAAGGGTAACAGTGTTAAAAAGATAACCATTAGAGAGCAAAGGAATATTGCTGCTTTTGCAAAGAGCTCAAGAAACTGTCTTTAAAAAAAAAAAAATCAAAAAAAATTTAAAAGACTACGAGTTGTTTGGGACGTAGTTTTTATTTCCCAGGCTCTAAAATTAATTTTCAATGATGCCTAAGCCTCTTATAGCTGATAAAAATAATTATTCAGTATCACTAATTAGTGATAGTGTTAAACCTGTTTGATGTTAATTTCCAATGGCTATCCAACAAACGGTAGAAATATGACAAATTCACACACAAAGGGCTCTAACTTTTCAAAGACCAGGGATTTCAGTTTTCTGGAAAGATGCCAGTTTAAGAACAGTAGAAACTAGCTACTTAGAGCAAAGCAGTGCATCTCCCATCGGACCAGCTGGGACCACTGGGTTTACTGATTTTAACTCTATGAAATAATAAGCACTCAATACTTAGCTCCTTTTAATGCTCTTTCCTAAAAGAAATGGAAGTAATATATTTTAAGCTAGTGGTGATGAATCAAAATGCAATCAGTTACTCTGAAAGCATCCTGTTCAAAGATTTATCTTCTTCCCGGAGTATCTGCAAGGAATCCTGAGCAGCTGCTGAAGAAGGAACCTGTTAGAGACAATGGCTTCAGGCACCACCCTAATAAACCCTCTACATTCTAATCAGTCCTTGCGACTTCTGCCGGCTACTGCCGCCTTCCTCCATCACAATTTAAGACGCTGCTGCTTGGTAGGAGAATTAGCAGCCAGAGGGCACTGTGAAGGGCGGGTAGGGAGATTCATGGAGACAGGGCAATGGATTATGCAGCAAACCTCACAGAGGCTGCTCCAAAGCAGGTAACTCTTCCCAGTCTGGAATGCAAAGGATTTTTTAAAAGCCCACCTCACTAACAACATGAAATCAAAATCATGTAGTATAAAATCATTTTTAAGTTACCCTCCTTGGCTTGAGAAATGACTTTAACATGGGCAACTTGTTTAAAATTCCCCCAGAATGACCAGTTAATATACTGTATTAATTTAGGAATGCTCCCCCCGCCCCTGTGACTTTCAGGAAACACTGGGAGTTAAAGTGAAAAGATAAAGAAGGAACCACAGGGAAGAGATGAATGAGAAATTCTCCCTATGTACGAAGAACCAAAATTTTTTGGTTGGAGAAACAGAGTGGGTGGTCACATACAGTAAGAAGTACAAACACTTTCATCATAGTTATTTTGCAGGTAAGTTCTCAACCATTATTCATTTGTAGTAAGGAACATACCTCAGTCCAAGGTGCATCTAATATCCAAGTCAAGATGATAATCCAGAAAAAATTATATTTTATGCAGAATGTCTACACTTAAAAATTGCTATGCCAAGCTTGTGAGGTCCTCAAACAAGATAAAATATCTGGAACTCCAAAAGGAACCAAACCCACTGGCAGTATTAAAAGAAAATTACTAATACTAATTTTCACTACTATTTTGTGAAGAAACAAAAAATCAGCTCTGTTCCTAACCCCCCTACCACTCAATCTCCCTAACAATGCATTGCCGCCACTAAAAAATATCAGATGCATGATGACCAAAAAAATGCAGCTCTCAAAAACAGGGCACATCTTATGGTGCATGTGTCCACTAGCAGGTGAGAAGCATTTTTTCCTTTTTCTTTTTTTTTAAAGATTTAATTTTCTATCTGACAGATACAGGAAGAGACAGAAAGAGGGAGGGAGCGAGCAAGCACGCAGAAGCACGCAGGAAGAGAGGGAGAAGCAGAGGTTCCCCACTGAGCAGGGAGCCCAGTGTGCTGGATCCTAGGACTCTGGGATCATGACCTGACCCAAAGGCAGACGCTTAACCGACTGAGCCACCGAGGCTCCCCAAGAAGCATTTGAATACACCTTCCTGACCTCATTCCAACCCCCTCGATCCCGCAGTTGCCCTCCCACAGGTTGCTTGCTGGCCAGCATCACGGTTCGCCAGCACTTTCCAGGCCCCTGCCAATGTCCAACACCTGCAGCCCTCTAGACTGTCTGAACTCGCCGCTGCGCTACCCTGAGGAAGTCACCGGCGCCCCCCCCCCCACCCCGCCAACCCCCAGCATCCACGGGGCTGCCCAGGGCCTTCGGAAAGAGGCCCCGGAGCGCAATCCAGGCAGAAGGACAGCGAGTGCAGCACGACCAGGGCCGCCAGCTGGTAGGATGTGGGGCAGACCGAGCCATAGTGGCCAGGCAGGACTGCCCCCGAGTGACACCCGTCACACCAGCCTCTAACTGTTCAGAAGGAGAAAAAGCAGGAGACCCCGCGGGAGCGGAATGCGCGTGGGAACGCGGGTAACCACCCTCGGGAGATGCGGCCCCGGGCGGGGAAGGCCCGCGCCCCCGGGGCCTCCCAACACCGCGGAGACTTCCTCCTCCCGGAGTCGGCAGTCCGGCCCGGGGGAGGGCGGGTAACCGGCCGGGGCGCCCGAGGGCGCGGGGTGCGCGGGGTCCGGCCGGGACGCTCACCCGCCGGCGAAGAGGTGAAGCAGCGTGTTCTCCTTCTGCTGAGTGCCCGTCGCCATGGCCGCGCCGGCTCCGCGGCCCGCCGCCGCCGGGTGCCGCGAACGCGAGGTGGCTCGAGGGATGCGCAAGAAGGCCCGCTCCGCTCGCCCCGCTGCCCTCAGGCGGCTACCGGCGCCACCTCCATGCGCGCGTGCTCCGACGCCCCGCGCCCTCGCCCTGCGCCCTCCGTGGCGTGGCCGCCGGCTCCTCACCGGCCTCTGCGGCGCGAGCCCAACACCAGCCGGAGTCCTGCGCGCGGCCGTCACGTGGCGGGGGCCGGGCCGTGTCGTCACGCGGCTGCGCGAGCCCGGGGCCGCACGCGGCGGGGGTGTGGGCCCGGATCCCGCGCACCCATTGGCCGGCGTCGGACGTGGGCGGGGCGATTGCGCGGTGTGGGCGGGCGTCTGCTCCGAGCGAACGGCTGGGCGGGGCCGGCTTGGGTCAGTGCGCCAAGAGTGAGAACCGGCCGAGGCTGCCAGATCCCCGTTCCGAGCGGAGAGACCCGGCTTGCCAAAAGCTAGGGAGACCCGGGGCCTGCACTTGCCTCCCGTTTTCTAGTCTATTTTAAGTTCAGTTTAGTTTCTGTGATATGATGTGCAAAGGGTTTAGCAATTACGTATTGCAGCTTACAGCTCTGTACTCACACATCCAGCCGAGGGAAAACACGGGACCAGGACAGCCCAGGACGCCACCCCCACCCAGTGTACCCCTAGTAAACTGTTGGGTATTTCTTATTTTTCTGTGGTCTACCCCTTCTGATCATGTGCGGCCCAGACTTCTGAGCTCAAGCCGCTTCTCCACTTGCATGGCCTTGGGTCAAACCCAGCCTGGCATCTTACCTCCAGGTCTGCCAGGCCTTCCCTGGCCGCCCTGCAGCCCGCGATCACATGACTCCATTTAATTTACTCACACAAGGGGTCGCCTGGATGGCTCAGTGGGTTAATTTACTCACACAGCCTCCTGCAGTTATTGGCTGACTTACTCCTTTAAGCTGACCTTTTACCTCCTAGAGTGTAAACTTCAGGAGAGTCGGATCTTGTTTCTTCTATTTCTGGCTGTTCCCAGGCAAGGTACCTGCCGCTAGGAATGCCCAAGAAAGTAATGAATAAATGTCCAGAACTGAATTCATCTTTCCATTCTTCCCCTTCCCCACACCAGTCCAGGCTGTTGTATTTTCTGTCCTGGTAGTGACACCACCATCTGCACTGAGGCCACTAACACCAGAAACTTGCCTGTTACCGTGGACTCCGCCCCCTTACCCCCCTTTTTCTCAGTAGCCCATCACTCACCAGGCACTTCCATCTCCTGAAATTCTCCCAAAGCCATCTCCTTCTCTGCGTTCCTGCGCTTACTGCTGCTGGAAGTTTTCATGCCTCTCACCTACTTTGTAGCAAAAAAATCTGCCTGCTCTCACAGGCCACCCTTTTCCCCCTTAGTCTGTCATCCCGCTCCCGTTCCCATCCCTTCTCCAAGAGCACAAAATTCAGAATATACCAGCTTTCAATCTCCAGAGCTGTTAAAAGCAGTACCTTGACCAGACCAAGCTTCTAGATGTCTGGTGTGTAAACACAAAGAGAGCTTAAGCAGAAGGGAAATTGTGTGCAAACACAAGAGCTGGTATTTGATTGCTAGGACTCTTTAAAAACAGCTCTCAGGCGCAGTCATCCAAAACACAAGCAGGTGAATACTCCATATTAAAACCATTATTCCAAGCTCAGAAAGGGGGAAAGGCACACTAGTGCTCCATGATATGGGAAAAAAAGAGAAAAGGAAGGAAAGAAAGCACAGGAAGGGGGGAAAAAAGTGAGTCTGTGTTTCCTAGATCTCCCATATCCTTTGCTTTAGTTGCTGGTGAAGTCAGAGTTGGTCTTAGCTGAAGATGACTTATGAGGCATGAATAGAAGGAAGGAGAGAGTAACGGGACCCCATGAACCAGGAGGGAACCTCTCCCCTCTGGGAAGGGTTCTATCCCAGGGAGATGCCATCCTTGGAGCAGAGCCCTACCTACTGGCTGCTCTCATGGAGGTGTCTGAGGCTGGGACCAAGTCTTCTAATGCCAGTGGCAGCACCCAGCCTCTCGCTTGCTTTTGCTAAGCTAGTCTGGGCTGTGCTGGACGCAAGTACAAGCCTCCCCACCTCCTTGTTAATGGTAATGCTGCCTTCATGTTAGAGTTTTTCCAAGGTCTTTCACATGTATTATCTCGTTGGATACTCAATGTTTGGCAGCCCTGTTGTTTTCTTTCTCGTTTTATGGATAAGCAGGACAGATTTGCCCAAGGTCGCACAGCTAGTTAGTGGCTGATGCAATGATCTTTCATGCCTCTGTGCTTTGGAACATGCTGTTGCCTAGGATGCCCCCTTCCTCCGCTGGACCTCCTGTGAGACTAGCTCAACAACCAGCTTTTCTGTAAAGCCAGTGAGTGGCACCAGCATTCATCCCCTGGCAATGTGTTGGTGGGACTGAAGACTGGGACATTTTCTTTTCTTTTCTTTTTTAAAGATTTTGTTTATTTATTTGACAGGCAGAGATCACAGGTAGGCAGAGAGGCAGGCAGAGAGAGAAGGGGAAGCAGGCTCCCCACTGAGCAGAGAGCCCAGGACCCCAGGATCATGACCTGAGCCAAAGGCAAAGGCTTTAACCTACCGAGCCACCCAGGCACCCCCGGGACATTTTCAGAGGGAAGGCCAGATATTTTGCCAAAATGTTGAAATGGGCACATCCTTTGACCCCCACATGGAGGAAGATGTTTGATTAATTCATTTATTCAACGCATATTTATTGAGCAATTGTTCTGTTTAAGGCTGTTTTCTAGGCACTGGGGTATATCAGGGATTAAAAGGGAAAAAAAAAATCCTTATTGAAACTATAGTACTCAAATCCAGCAATATACAAAAAGGATTATACTTCATGACCAAACAAGGTATGTCCCAAGAATGAGAGATTGGTTTAACATTTGAAAGTCAATCAACATAATTCAGCATATGCACAGAATAAAAAAAGAAAAAAACAGATGATTGTGTCCATAGATGCAGGAAAACATTTGACAAAACTGAATACCCATTTTTCTCAGCAAACCAGGATTAAGAGGGAATTCCTCTACCTGATAAAGGGTGTTTACAGCAAACCTATAGCGAACAACATATTTGGTGGTAAAAGATGTCTGCTCTTACCACTTGTTCAGTGTGGTACTAGAGGTTCCAGTCAGTGCAACAAGGCAAGAAAAATAAATACAAGATATAAAGATGAGAAAGGAAGAAGGAAAACTCTCTCTTTTTTTTTAAGATTTTATTTATTTATTTGACAGACAGAGATTACAGTAGGCAGAGAGGCAGGCAGAGAGAGAGAGAGGAGGAAGCAGGCTCCCTGCTGAGCAGAGAACCCACTGTGGGGCTCGATCCCAGGACTCTGAGATCATGACCTGAGCTGAAGGCAGAGGCTTTAACCCACTGAGCCACCCAGGCGCCCCAAAGGAAAGCTCTCTTAGTTACAGATAATGTCATCATTTACTAGGAAATCCTAAGGAATCTATACAACAAGTACTAGAACTAATTAGTGAATTTAGTAAGATCCTAAGAGACAAAGTCAATATACAAGAAATAACTTTTGATAGCTGCAAAATTTCAATATGAAAATTTTTAAAAATTCTATTTACAACAGCATCAGAACAACGGCAACAATAACAGAGAAGTCAGACATAAAGAAATACATAATTCCATTTACATGAAAATCTAGAAAAGGCAAAACTGTCCATTAGTGGGTCAGAAAGGAGATCAGTCAGTCCCCTTCCCATACCTAGCCTCAGCCCCAGGCATCGACTGATCTGCCTGGGGCTGAGGCTAGGAATGGGAAGGGGACTGACTGCAAAGAAGCCAGAAGAACTTCTTAGAGCGATGAAAATGTTCTCTATCCTGATCAGGGTATATGTATTTGTTAAAATTCAGTAAAATAGGTGCATTTTACTGTATGTAAATTTTATCTCAAGAAAATTGATTAGAAAGGAAGAAAGCAAAGCTGACTGCAGGTGTACATATATGTACAACGTATCAAGTTTAGGGGTAAGGAAGGGTGCAGACAGACTGTTGGACAAGCAGACCCGTTTAGAGGCTACCCCGCTTAAGCCACTACTCACAGATCTGGTAGGTGAGGGAAGAAAGGCTTGTTTGGGTTTGCAACTGTTTGAATTTTGAAGGGCCTGAGGCTTCCTGCTGACCAGCGGCTGGTTTCTTCTTGCTTTCTTCCCCTGATTATTGGCTGTCAAACCTCTAACTGCTTCTTTAATCCTTGTTTTTCTGCAAATCTGCCAGCTATCTGCCAGCTACTTAGGAAAACACCTCCTCCCGCCACACCCCCTAGGGCTGGGATTTCAGATCAGAATTTTAAGGAGCATTTCAATTTTTTCTGAGCTGGGACAGGCCTCACCTAGAATGAGCTGACATTCAAGGCCTCTGTCTGCGCAGGGGAGGGTGGGCGGCAGAGGCAGGGGGTATGGTTGGGGGGTCAAATGCCCAGCATGATGCTGCTCTCCCTCTTTTTGTTTCTCCTTAAAAGATCCTGCCTGGGAGTGCCTGGGTGGCTCAGTGGGTTCAGCCTGTGTCTTCGACTCAGGTCATGATCCGGGAATCCAGGGATTGAGTCCCACATTGGGCTCCCTGCTCAGCGGGGAGTTTGCTTTTCCCTCTGCCCTTCACCCTGCTCTGGTGCACTCTCTCTCCCTCTCAAATAAATAAAATCAAATTTAAAAAAAGAGAGAGCTCGATCCAACTTGAGCCAAGTTTCTGCCACAGTCCAAGTGAGGCTGTGTAACCCAGCCTTCCTGCTAATGAAAGGCCTGCGTTGTCCCTGCTCCCGCAAGGATAAGCTACTGCCAGCAAGTCGCCCTCGTTAGGTCCGCCAGGCTGGAACCTGTTTGCCCAAGCTCTTTGTGACCCTGCTGTCTCCCCCCCCCACAGGTTTCCCTGTTCATTCCTTAGAAAGAATGCACTGTGGGGGAGGAAAATAAATTTACTTCTACCCTTCTAGGTTCTTGGCTGAGACAACCCCCTGTATTCAAAGAGAGATTAACAGGAGAAAAACAATTTAATTGAATTTCATATGTACGGGGCCCAGGGAAGTGACCCAAACAGGTAGGTTTTATACCTTTTGGACAAGGAAACAATAAAATTTGTGAAGAACTGACAAGACAAAGGGGTTCGGGCTTGGGGTAGAAATTGGAGAGGAAGTATCAAGGTTTGTTTACGTGGCCTCAGCCCAGAATTTCCATCTCTGGTGATAAGGATGTCTTTCTTTCTCCTGGTACAGGGAGGGTAACTTTCACATGAGAGATTATTTCCTGCTTTCAGGGGGACAGAGGAGGGTCAGAGTGTCCTTCATGCACCAGCTGTTTCTTAAGTAACTTTAATTCTAAATAATCAACACGCCAGAGTGGCATGTTTTAGGGTGACCCGCCCTGAGCCCCATCAGCGTCTCGGTATAATGTCAACGCCAATATTTTCTGAATAACGCTTGGAACTCGGAGACTGGATATTAACTGAATATTAACCTCTGGCACTCCTAACCGGTCAGGCAGGCCCTGTCCTTCCTCCTCCCTTGTCCTTCCCTCCCACGCTTCCCTGTGTCCCAGCTTCTGAGTGGCAGCAGACCATGGTGCCAAAATGCCAAGTGACTTCATCTCTCCAAGCCATTATTGTTCCTACTGCGGAGTGGAGATGCAAAATAATAGTTCTGCTAACACTGAGTGTGTGCTGGGCACTGTTCTATATCTGGCGAGGACTCTTTAAGTTGGAGCTATGACCATATCCCCCGTCCACTCTATCACCGAGATGTCAAACAGCACTCCTGGCTAGGAAGTAGGCAGAGCTGGGATTTGAACAGAGGAAGTGCCATGGTGGGAGGGTATGGGCTTAACCATCCAGGTACGCAGTCTGAGGCAGGACACAGGAAGGTCTCAGAGCCCTGTCCGTGGTCAGTCCTGAGCACACAGACATGACCAGGATTGGCACTCATACCTGTTTGCAGCCATTGGAAGGCTCCAGAAGCCTTGTTTCCAACGTGGAAGAACAGAGCAGGCTGGTGAGAGAGAGGTTAAGGAGTTGTCTCATCCTAAAAGAAGGGAGAACTGTCATTCATGGAGCACCTGCTGTATCCCAGCCTCCTGAGGAAGGTGTAGAAACACAACCCCTTTTCCCCAAGCCTGGGGCCTGTGTTTCACAAGTCAGGGCTGTTCTGATGATTTCGGAGAAGTCAGAGGCCTCCCCCAGGGCAGCACTCCGGCTTTCAGCACAGAACAGTTTTGAATAGTTACACTTGGAGGGACTTAAAAGCGCTCTCTAGGGTGTCTGGGTGACTCAGTAAGCAGACTGCCTTCCACTCCGGTCATGATCCTGGAATCCCAGGATAGAGTCCCGAGTCCCCCATGGGGCTCCCTGCTCTGCAGGGGGTCTGCTTCTCCTTCTGACCTCCCCCCTCTCCCTCAAATAAATAAATAAAATCTTTAAAAATAAATAAATAAAAGCACTCTGTAAGCAGCCTCATGGTCAGGCAAGGTCAGGGTTTGCCACCAAACAAGGCGGTGCCAGGTCCAGTTCTGCTGCCCAGGGAGTTACGCCTCTAGTCTTCAGGGCTTTTTTGGATTTTGGAGTTGTGGATGAGGGGCCGTGGGGTGCCGTTTGATTTCATCCTCCGGCGACCATGGGAGGCAGAGCATTCGCCAGGCCAGGGCCAGGCTTAGGTCCCCCGGAGAAGCCAGGGGCTGCAGTTCCGCCCCTTTCGCAGATGAGCAGACAGCCCTCCAGCCTGCAGGAGGGGAGGGCTCCAGCGCCAAGCTGAGGCCCGCTGTGAGCCCCCTAGAGTCAGGCCCTGGGGGTTCAAACCCCAGAGCCTTGGACAAGTCAGCCTCTCCGAGCACCTGTTTCCCCAGCGGCAGAAGGCCATGAGAGTAACAGTACACGCCTCACAGGGTTGTGGTGAGGGTTATGGGAGGTAATTGTGCCTGGGTCTGAGGATTTTGTTATTGTCCTGCTCTCAGCTCCCCAGGCCCCACATTATGGGGCGAAGCTGCGTTTTTGGTGGGAGGTGGCTGGCAGCTGGGAGAGGCTATAGGGCCAGAATCTTTGAGGACCCTCAGCAGAGGAAGTGGGGTCTGGGTTCCTGTCCACAGAGTGTGGCCTTAAACTGAGGAGATGCCCCTGACTCTCCTCAGCCCGACAGCCCTGAACCCCGAGGGATGCTCGGCCAGGAGCACCTACCTACCTGGTTGTGGCCGACCCACAGGGAGAGGCAGTGGGGACTGGGCCCCCAGCAGCTTCCAGTCGCGGAGGGGAGGGAGGGCAGAGCAGGAAAGAGAAACGGGGTTGATGCCCCCTATTCATTTACTGATTCATATGGCCGGTACTGATTCACCCCACTCTGTTGCAAACCTGAGTATGGCAGGGGGCGTCCATGGCGGGTGGGAGGGCCTCACAGGGTCCCTCCTGCCTGGGGCTGTCGTCTTATAGAGAAGAAAAGGCCAAGCGGGGGTTTGAGCTCTTTCTCTCCGGGTGGCTGCCCTTGGTGGACAAAGCACGAAGAACGGGGCTGGGAGTCCCAGCAGCTCAGGGCAGACATGCAGACGGACACGGGTCCCCACCTGGGTCCCGAACTGTCGCCGAAGCAGAGAAGCTCCAGGCTTGGATAGGTCACTTCTCAGTGGGCCTTTTTCTGGGCCTGCTTGCCCGGGGAAGCAGAACCAGGACACCCTTCAGAGGGTTGAAGGGGTAGTATGCCAACAAGCCCCAGGGGTTTGAAGAATTCATTAGCTCCTGGAAACTATCCCATGGTCACTGTTGTCCCTGGGGAGCTGGCTCGGGTTGCAGACCTGACCTCGCCAAGGTCTAAGTAGGGCAGAGCTGGGATCCGGCTGCCTGGGCCCAGGTCCAGGGGTGGGGGGGGTAAGGGGGTGGCAGGTCGGCAAAAGGGACCCAGCATCCTAGCTAACATTTATAGAGCCCCTATGCTTATATGAACTCACCCAGCCGTTCCAGCAACCCCGTCAGACGGAGACGACTATCATGGTCCCCATCTCCCAGAGGAGGACACTGAGGCCCAGAAGATTTGAACCAGCGTGATTCGGCTCTGGAGTCTGTGCTCCAGCCTCCTCCCAGGACTGGATTAGGCAGAACGCATCCCCAGACTTTCTTACCTCGGACGTTCAAGTGAAGCTGATCTGCGAGCCACCTTCTCCACGGATCCCTCCCCTTCGTGCTGAGGGACCAACCTGTTACCTGTGAGGGAGGAGGGAGGCGGGAGCAAGAGAGGACGACGAGGCCCTGGGCTGCCCCGTGGCGGTCAACATCAAAGCTAAGGATAAGGGAGCACGCCACAGCTGTGGGCTGCATCGCTCAGGATAAGGGACTTTGAGCAAGTGCCCCGTCTTCTCTGAACCTTTCTTTTTGTATAAAAAGGTGCTTAAGATGCCTCCTTCAGGGCCGCCTGGCTGGCTCAGTTGGATGAGCCCACGCCTCATGAGTTTGAGCCCCATGTTGGGTGTGGAGCTTACTTAAAAAATAAATAGGGGCACCTGGGTGGCTCAGTGGGTTAGAGCCTCCGTCTTCAGCTCAGGTCATGATCTCAGGGTCCTGGGATCGAGTCCCTCATCTGGTTCTCTGCTCGGCGAGGAGCCTGCTTCCCCCTCTCTCTCTGCCTGTCTCTCTGCCTGCTTGTGATCTCTGTCAAATAAATAAATAAAATCTTAAAAAAAAAAGAATGAATGAATGAATGAATGAATAAAACGAGTTACCTCATCAGATGGTCTGGAATCTTCCCAACTCACAACCACCTCTCCCGATTCCTTGGAACTTGGCCCATTGTTTCCTTAGAACTCTCCTCCCTCTGCCTCCAGGCCTCTCCCTTTAAAGGGTGGGGCCCAGGACAGGGCGTATTGTTCTCCCAAACCCAGGCTCAAGGGCACTGGGGGACTGCGGGTTTTATTGTTGCTAAATAAGGCAGGTCCTGTGGCCTGTGGCAATTTTACAGAGGGGGGGGGGTACACTGGGAGAGGTCACCTCCTGCCCAGCGGTATAGCTGGCGGGGACAGAGATAAGAGGAATCTGAGTCTTAACAGATTCCGAGCTCCTTCTATGGAATCCTACTCCTCACCAATGAAGAGGATGTTCTGGGTGGCTGACCATGTGGTGTAAATGTGGTTCCTACAGCTCAAAAAATGCCAAACTTCCTTACCTGTGATTGGGGGCCATACCCTCTCCCTAGGTGACCTCCCCCTGCTCCAAGACTTTACAAACCATCTACACGGCGTCCATATGACTCCCCACTTCTGTGTGCAGCTCCACACCATCCCTGAGATATGTTCTGGAACATTCATCGCCTACCTAGTTGACACTTCCAGACAGGTACGGAGGATGTGGGTGGGACTACACAACGTCCAAGCACCTCCACTGAGCCCTGGTCTCATTGCCCCGGGCATCTGTTGTCCCCACCCCTGCCGGACCATTTCCATTAGAAGGACTTTGCTACCCACACAGGTTGCTTTCTAGGCCTGGAAGGCGCTCAGGGCTTAATGGTGTCCTTGATCGTGGTAAGTCCGAGATATATACATACAAATTTTGGGGGGAAGGGGGAACACATAGCTTCTACCTGAATTCCTCCCAGTCTGGGCAATAGGGGCTCAGGTCAGAACAAGGAGTGGTTTCCACCCTCCTGGAGCTCAAGTTCCGGTTGGGGAGACTGTGTCACGGAACAAAGAAATGGAACAATACATCCTTACCTCGTGTGTGACGCCATCAGGGAATGGCTGGGGTGCTGTGAAGTCAAGTGTGTGACACCTCAAACATTCGCTTTGGAAAGGGTGGCCGGGGAGCGTCTCTGCAGAAGTACCGAGGGACGGCAGAGGACTCCACTCTCATCCCAGAGCCTCTGGAAAGTGGCAGGTTTGGGATCCCCAAAGATCACCCCCCTCATGTTAGAAAATGCCTCCAAATCCAAGATCAGACATAACAAGTAACATTTATTTATGTATGTATTTTTTTTTATGTATTATACTTTTTTAAAATAATGGCCTTGAGTTCAGCTCACTATTTTTTAAAAAGCTTTATTTATTTATTTATAAATTATTTATAAATTGACAGAGAGAGAGAGAGAGAGAGCGAGATCACAAGTAGGCAGGGAAGCAGGCAGAGGGATGGGGGGGAAGCAGGCTCCCTGCTGAGCAGAGAGCCCAATGCGGGGCTCAATCCCAGGACCCTGAGACCATGACCTGAGCCAAAGGCAGAGCCTTAACCACTGAGCCCCCCAGGTGCCACGTATTATAAGTTTTTAAGTACGGCTCCATGCCCCGCATGGAGCCCAGTGTGGGGGCCTGGACTTGATCCTCAGATCAAGGCCTCAGTCCATACCAAAGGTCCGAGGCTGAACTCTCTGAACCCCCCAGCCCCACATATAACTTTTAAAACACAAAGCTGAGTGATTCTCTGATTCATTTATTTTTAATTCTAATAATACAGACATAACAAAACTTACCATTTTAACAATTTTTAAGAATACTGTTTAGGGGGGCGCCTAGGTGGCTCAGTGGGTTAAAGCCTCTGCCTTCAGCTCAGGTCATGATCTCAGGGTCCTGGGATCGAGTCCCTCATCTGGTTCTCTGCTCGGCGAGGAGCCTGCTTCCTCCTCTCTCTCTGCCTGCCTCTCTGCCTACTTGATCTCTGTCAAATAAATTAAAAAAAAAAAAAAAAAAGAGGGGCGCCTGGGTGGCTCAGTGGGTTAGGCCGCTGCCTTCGGCTCAGGTCATGATCTCAGGGTCCTGGGATCGAGTCCCGCATCGGGCTCTCTGCTCAA